>NW_022045121.1:0-177120 GCF_900880675.1 Sparus aurata | reverse complement strand
CTGAATAAAACCCATTGAGCCGTGTATGCCGTTCGACAGGCTCGATGGCGTCCTTGTCTAAAAGGGACGCCAGCTCCCTGCTGAGGGCGAGGGATTTCATGGGATCTCTGACCACAGACATTTTGACCCCACAGAAGGTCGGTTGCCAGCTTCAGAACTGCAGTGTGTATCCCTTAGACTGCGTGGATACCACCCAAGGGTCTGTGGTCTCCCTCTCCCAGTAGCTGATATGCTGCTGAGTGAAGCGCGCCCCGAAATATCCGAAGCACCAACCCTCAGGTTATGAGACTACCAGCGGCGAGCCAATTGACCTGCTATCAGAGTTTTCCTCAATCGCAAGTAGATAGAAGGAACAGATTGCGTGATGACGTCGGGGTTTTATACTGGGGCATGCGCCCTACGTCATCACACGGTCACAGGGGACTTTGTTGGTATAATAACTCGACCTGCACATGTGCGAGATGGAGATATTCAGTGCTGAAGCACCGCCCTCTGGCGGTCAGGAAGAAAGAAATAGAACCTGCTTCATCCATTCAGTTGTTATACACTTAAACTGAAGAAAATGAGTTTTTTGGAGAAAAACACGTTTTCAGAAAGATGATCCTGTTAAAACCTTTTTTGCACTAGTTGTCAAGTCGTAAACACATGAGCCACATGGCCCTCAGGGCTTCTGTAGTATGGAGACAGTTTATGTTTTTTTTTTGTTTTGCGATATTCTTTCATACATCTTAAAACAAGTCTCCAGCTACTTCAGTTTGTCAGGGGAATGCTGCAACACTGTTTTGCCGTGAACTTACCCTTTAAAATCTTTAAAATCACAATGGTACCATTTTAAACCCCTCCATTACCTTCACATCACATGTTAAATATTATAAATAACATGCTGCTTGTAATGTTATTGTAAAGCAAATGCTTAGGGTAGGCTGAACGTTTTATATACCTTAATATTGAACACTTTTTTGTTAATTATTTCATCATTATTAGTTTAATTGAAGCATCTGAGCGAGCAGAGCAAGAGAAAAACCACCTTCTGTGTCTAAACAGCTTTAGTGGCAGAGAGTCAGATTGGAGGAAGAGAGGGGGAGGAGGTACAGAGAGAGAGGATGACGATGCAGAAAGCAGAGAATCAGACACATTAAATGTGAAGAAGAAAAGATGGAAGTTGCAGGAAACTGAAACTATTCCTCTCCATGACCACCGTCCTGTCTGACTAGAGCTCAGGTTTTGTGTTAATACTTGAAACAGACCAGAGCAAGATGGTAAATTAACTGTAGCTGAAGCTAGTTGTTTTGTAGCTCTTAGTAAACCAATGTAGTAATGTCAGATTCTGTTTTTAACTTAACTTAACTAGTCATGTCATTGTGTCTGTGTAGCTCAGTGTACTCACCAGTGTTTGCAGAGATTCTGCTGTTGAGAGAATCTGATGGATTCAGTCGAATTCTTCTCCAGAGAGAAACGGAGAGACTCGTCTGGATTGCAGCTCTGCTGTCGCTCAGACAAACTTTCAGTTTCATTTCAGGAAATGTGATGTTGCAGTTTATTTTCCTCTTGCTCCTCCTCTCAGTGAGGCTCTGACAGTTTAAGTTATTCATTGTGAAAAAATCTTGACAACAAGTTTTTACTTTCTTATTTGTTATTCTTCTCTCAGCAGTGAAAGTTTACATCAGTAAATTAACTAAGGGTCATAGTGGATGGATGAAATGCACCGACCTCTTCCGTCTATCACCGGGTGTTCTGCTGCTTATTTTGGGGTCACTCTTCGCTTCTAGTGTCTCTGGACTCATTAGATATAACGGACAGTCTAGGCCTGTCTGCTCTACCTAACGAGCCCAGAGACACTGCAGCTGCGACAGCCGAAGTACCTTTGTATTTATTTGGAAAGCAACGGCTCACAATCCACTGCCTCAGCTCTGCCATTGGCTGTTGTTTTTTTTGTTTTTTTTACAAACAAGCCGCAAGAAAAGACAAGCACATCCTGTCAACACCAGAACACTAAACAGACAGCTAGGAAATGGCAGGCTTCTCTCTTTTATGGTGTGATTGAACAGTAAATTCATCATGGCCCCTGACTTCCTCTCTCCCTCTGGTTGTACAGCAGGACTTGGCCGTGGGTCTCACTGATCTCCATCCCTCTTGTTGTGGGTTAGGGTTAGTTGCTGTCAGTATAACTGACATATCTTACTTCTGTACAACTATCTATACAACTGTATATTCAGTGATTTATGGATTATGATCTTAGTTGTTGTAAACACACCAACACTTTTGCTGTCGCAGCTTGTAGTGGGGTTTTACTTTAAACTCCTCAAAAACGGAAAAACAATGGTGTAGTCGGAAAATATATATGAAATATATATTTGAATTACCCCAACCTCCACAATGCAGCAGTGCAAATATTTACAAAAGTGAAAAAAGTCACACAGCTGCAGAAAATAACTTGTCAGTTACGATGACAGAGATTGTTTTTTTTTTTTAAAGCCAGTGTTGTAGCTGATGCTCCACTTGTAAACTCGCCAGTACTGTTGCAGCTGCAGTGTCTCTGGTCTTGTCAGGTAAAGCAGGCAGGCCAGGTGGTGGAGCCGCAGCAGACCTGTCCACTCTAACTAACAAGCCCAGAGACACTCTTATAGTGAAAGACTGACTCCAGAGGATGAGTGACCCGACAGAAGCAGCAGAAGACCAGGAGACAAGCCGAAGAGGCTTTGATCCATAAGAGAAGGAACAGAAGTGAAAAAAGTATTATGATGTAACGAAGAAGTAGTCTGAGTCTGTAATTTCACTTTTCTGCAGCTTTCCAACTTGTTTATCATATTTATTTATGAAAGTCTTCCAAAGTAAAATAAAGTTACCGATTTTTAATACCCTCAAAAAAACTACAAAGCACAGAGGAGCTCATCAGTGACTCCCCACACCCAACCTCACAGAACTAAATAACAAATCCATCACTCGCCTAGCAAACACCATAGCACAAGACATCACTCACCCACTGAACTAATATATTATCCCACTACCCTCAGGGCGCAGGTACAGAACCTTTAAGTTCAGGAGGGCTCGGCTGGGGAAAAGCCTGATCCCTGCAGCCATAGCTGCCCTGAACAGCAGGCCCCGCTGATCTGTCTGATAAGTTGTCAATGTTGTTATTGTTGTTATGTATGTCAGTTATTGTTGGTGTGTATGTAGTGTCCGTTGTCATCTGAGATGTGTAATGTATTGTCAGTGAAGACAAATCTCCCTATGGGACAAATAAGAATCAAATCAAATCAACTCAAATCAAATCAGAAGACTTGAACCAGTTTGATTTCATTGTTCTCCAGCTTTTATGTAATCTGCTTCAGCATCAGACTGTAGTTCTTTATTAAGAGCAGGTCCTCATGTGGACACAGGCTGCAGTTTGACATGAACTCCACTAGAGGGCGTCCTCAGATCTCTGGTTTAGTTCATATCAGCTGTTCAAACCTTCAATAACACAACATCATCTCACACTACCAGCTGTCTCAGGTGTGATGGAGGATTGGAGTTCGTCAGCTCAAGTCAGTCTGAGAACAGCTGATGGTGTTTTTAATCACATGATTTGGTCGTCATTAGAAACATCAGCTGTTGATATCAATAACAAACTAAATAATGAATCAGACACAAGAAAATGATATTTTTTGCGTTTTCTGTTTTATTTATTAAGAAAAAAATCTAATAACTTTTGCTCATTTATAAATGTTTTGTCAGGATGCAGTTCGTCTTATGATTACACTGATCAGACATTAAAATGGTTAAAATTCAAAACACAATTGCTTCATAATTCTGAGTACATTGTTTTCTGGTAATATAATAGTCATGCAGTTATTAGAATAAATGAGACTACATTAAATAATATCAATCAATGTGGTAAAACTGGCGTGATGTAAATATCAATGTGTGTTACGACCCTAGAGGTCATGAATGTTTCTATTTGTCTGTTTTTAATTATCCCTCTTTTACCTGTGTAAGTATGAGTGTGTGTGTGAGATTGGTTGCGGGTGTGTTTGAGTGGTTGTAGGTTGTCCCTGGGAGCTGATTGGTTCCAGCCTGGAAGACAAGGGTTTAAAGGCCGGCTCCTCCCAGTTCCTGTGGGCTCTCCTCTATTGTCCAAGACTGCCAGCACATGTTATTTTGAATAAAACCATTTAAAAATGCTATTGCTGGTGGTGCTTGGGAATGGGAAGAGGAGAGTCTCACACTCTTGTTGCACCAGGGTTTCCCCTAGGCCCTAGTCGTAACAATTGGGGGCTCCTCCGGGATCTGAATGTCCATGAGGTGAGGTAGATGTGGTTTGGTTTAGTTTGTTTGTGTAAGTGGCCTTAAGTTAAGTGTAGTGGTCATCTCTTTTGTTAAATTGTGGCTGCATTTTGTGTGTCTGTCTGAGCAGCCTGACCAGATAGCTGCTGGGAATTTTTAAGAATTTGCCACCTTTTGTTATTTTGCCTTTCTTATTTTTGGTGGTAATCCTGGGTGGGGGTACGCTTCAGTGTTTCGCAGTTGACTAGGTTCCTGGTCTTCGGTGATGCACTGATTTCAGCGTTTAAAGACGCCTCGAGCTCGGCAAGCCACTGAAGACTAGCTAGGCAAGTTAGCCATCTTGGTAGGCAGGTAGTTGGGGTGTCTCTGTAGTTTGTTTCCTTTCGTTTATACTTTGCACAACAACATAGTTTTGTGTGAGATGGCTGCTTTTTTGTTGGTCACGTTGTGATGTGTGGCCCTGATTAATACTTGTGTGCAGTAACTTTTTGTGACCTTTTGGTTGTGGAACTGGACTCCACTTTTGTAGGGTCACTTGTGGTTGCAGCTTAAGAGTAAGCTTGCAACATTTGTGTAATGGTGACTACAGTGTGATGCCTTTTTGTGTGTGGTTGTTGCAGTCCACTTTTGGTTTGGTCACGTAGGTGTAACTGTTTTTAGTGTATTAATTGGTGTGATTGGGATGGCGTCATCCCCAGATCAGTGGATTTTGAGTGGTGGGTATGGCTTCCCAGTTTGTCCGGTCACTTTGTCTCTGTCTCACCTAGCTAGTCTTCAGTGGCTTGCCGAACTCGAGGCATCTTTAAACGCTGAACTCAGTACATCACCGAAGACCAGGAACCTAGTGAACTGCAAAACACTGAAGCGTACCCCCACTCAGGATTACCACCAAAAATAAGAAGGGCAAAACAACAAACATGGCAAATCCTTGAAAGTGCCCAGCAGCTATCTGGTCGGGGTGCTCAGACAGACACACAACATGCAGCAACAACTTAACAAAAGAGATGACCACTACACTTAACTAAAGGCTACTTACACAAACAAACTAAACCAAACCACATCTACCTCACCTCATGGACATTCAGATCCCGGATGAGCCCCCAATTGTTACGACCAGGGCCTAGGGGAAACCCTGGTGCAACAAGAGTTCCTCCAAGCACCACCAGCAGCAAAGCATTTTTAGTTGAGTTTAGTTAAGTGTAGTGGTCATCTCTTTTGTTAAGTTGCTGCTGCATGTTGTGTGTCTGTCTGAGCAGCCTGACCAGATAGCTGCTGGGCATTTTCAAGAATTTGCCACCTTTTGTTATTTTGCCTTTCTTATTTTTGGTGGAAATCCTGGGTGGGGGTACACTTCAGTGTTTCGCAGTTGACTAGATTCCTGGTCTTTGGTGATTCACTGAGTTCAGTGTTTAAAGTACCTAGAGCTCGGCAAGCCAATGAAGACTAGCTAGGTGAGTTAGCCACCTTTTGAAGGCAGGTGAAGTTGGGGTGTCTCTACATTTTCCCTTTTTATACTTTGCACAATGGGAAGAGGAGAGCTTCACACACTTGCTGCACCAGGGTTTCCCCCTAGGCCCTGGTCGTAACAATTGGGGAAAGAAAAAAGAAAAACATGAAGAAAATCAAATGTTTGTTCTACTCAGTGTGATTGACAGGAGAGATGATCAGAGGAGCAGAGTTTTTACCACCAGTATTAAGATACGGACAGAAGAATGGGTAGAGTTTCTGAGTGAAGCAGCAGCCAGTAAAGGAGTAGATAAGAGCTGCAGCATCAACGTCATAAAAGGAGACCAGACCCTCCTCATAATCCACAAACACCCCCACCTTCTCAGGCTGACACTTCAGAGAGAGACGGACTAGAGGGTCAGCACAAGCTCTGTACTCATTTTTATTCCTCAAACATATCGTCCAGTAACCATTTTGAGGAGACAGTGTGACTGGTCCCTTCCTGTTGATCGACACTCTGGCCACTCCTAAATCCCAGTCAGTCTTCTCTTTAACTTGAACTTCATAATAAAATCTTCCTGAAGAGAAACTCTGCTTTGCTAAGACACAGGGACATTTATCAAATCTCTCTGGCTTGTCTGGGAGTTTCTTCTTTACATCACCACAGTTTACTTGTTTTCCATCATCAGACAGGATGAGTTTGGGATGTGCTGTATCAGGATCGAGTGTCACATCCACTGCATACTGCTGGACCCTCTTCAGCTCAAGCATCGTCTTCATCTGTTTACTGAGCGTCTCCTCCAGCTGATTCACAGCTCTCACCACAGTCCCCTCATATGAAGGTGGACGGATGCTGACTCCTGTCCAGTTCTTGGTGGTTGGAGCAGCGCTCAGTGATGGGGAGCTTTGGAGGAGGTGGAGGTGGTCTTCAGACTTTGAGAGCTGCTCCATCTCAGAGCTTCTCTTCTTCAGCTCAGAGATTTCCTGTTCCAGCTCTTTGATGAAGCCTTGAGCCTGTTTCTCTGTCTCTCTCTGCTTCTCTTTGATGGTGTCGATGAGCTCGGCCTGGCTTCTCTCAACAGACTCCTTCAGAGCGCTGAAGACCTGAACACCAGCTGCTATCTCTCTGTCTGCATCTTTCTTACTGAGCTCCACTGAGCGCTTCATCTTTTCAATCTTCAGTCGTCTCTTCTGGATCATCTGCTGAATTTCAGCGTCTTTCTTCCCCAGCTCAGCCTTCTTTCCTTCATATTCTTCTTTCAGAGGAACAGCATCATGTGTCTTGTGGTCTGAATAGGTGCAGAGCATGCAGACACACATCTGGTCGGTCTTACAGAACAGCTCCAGCAGTTTATCGTGCTTCCTACACATCCTGTCTTCCAGGTTCTCCACAGCGTCGATCAGCTGATGTCTTTTCAGCTGTTTAGCTGACAGATGAGGCTCCAGGTGAGTCTCACAGTAGGAGGCCAGACACACCAGGCAGGACTTCAGGGCCTTCAGTTTGGTTCCAGTGCAGACATCACAGGTAACTTCTCCTGGTTTGGAAACTTGTTGCTCTGAGCTGCTGCTGCTGGCCTTCTGTTGAGCTGACTGTCTGAACTGAGCAGCCATCTCAGAGATGAACGTGTTGACCTGCAGCTTCGGTCTTGTGTAGAAAACCTCTTTACAGTTGGGACACTGACACGGGACGTTAACTCTCCAGTGTTCAGTGATGCAGGTTTTACAGAAGTTGTGTCCACATGGTATGGTGACTGGATCAGTGAACACATCCAGACAGATGGAGCACAGAAACTGATCTTCAGTCAGCAGACAGCTGGCAGCAGACATGTTTACAGTCTGAGGATGAAAAGTGAGAATACAGCAACAACTGTAATTGCATTAAAGTTGAATATATACTTGAACAAATCTAACAAGTGGAACATAAGGAGTGTCATCATGAAAAAGTCAGAGCAGAGCAAGAGAAAAAACTCTTTCGTGTCAGAGAGTCAGCTTGGAGGAGGAGGAGGAGGAGGAGGAGGTCCAGAGAGAGAGGATGAAGATACAGACAGCAGAGAATCAGACACATTAAATGTACAGAAGAAGAGATGGAAGCTGCAGGAAACCCAAACTGTTTCTCTCTACAACACTCAGCCACTGACGGGTGTTTGTTAAAATGGCGACATCCTGAGTGAAACTTCCTGTCTGAGAAGAGCTCAGGTTTTGTGTTGATACCAGAAACAGCTTAGAGAAAGATGGTAAAATCAGTTTGAACTGAAAGCAGCTGCGACTGGACTCTGTGTAACTCTAATAAGCTGGAGCTCAGTCACTGTGGTTTGGTTTTAATCTGCTCAGTACTTTCGGTGTACATGTGTTAAAGTGTCAGATTCTGGTTTTAACTCAGTTTTAATAAATCTTCAGTCAGGTCTGTGTAGGTCAGTGTACTCACCAGGGTTTGCAGAGGTTCTGCTGTTGCGCTGAGAAAAACCTGATGGATTCAGCTGAAAACAGAGAGACTCGTCTGGACTGCAGCTCTGCTGTCACTCAGACAAACTGTCACTTTCATATAAGGAAATATGACGTTCCACTTTTTTCTTCTTGTTGCTCCTCCTCTCAGTGAAGCTCTCTCAGTTTTAGTGACTCACTGCGAAACTTGTAGACAAAACTTTGGATCAAGTTTTTACTTCTTTTTTTTTTCTTGGTCTTTTCTCAGCAGTGGAAGTTTACAGCAGCCAAGAGAAGATACAGATACAAATAAAGCACATAAGAAAAGAGGTCAGTGGAAGATATTCAAGAACAAACTGTGTCTTTAGATCAACAGGCCACAACGCTCCCTCTACAATCCCACCAACACTCCAGTGTTCAGCTCACTGTTCAGTCTGTCATTTCACTTTTCTGCTGCTTTCCAAACTGTTCAGCATCTTTTCTCTGTGAGGCTTTTGTTGTGTGATTTCTAACCTGTCACATTACACAGAGGAATACAGAAAGTGGGCTTCACTGTAATTTTAAAATACTTTCAAAGCTGTCTTAAAGGTCCAGTGTGAAGGATTTAGGAGGTACTATCAGCAGAAATTAAATATAATGTTATTAAATATGTTTTCATCAGTGTAAAATCCCCTGAAACTAAGAATTGTTTGGTTCTCGTTACTTTAAAAGAGACTTTTATATCCACAGAGGGAGCAGCTCCTCTTCCACAGAGTCTGTCAGGTTTCTACGGTAGCCCAGAATGGACAAACCAAACACTTCTGCAACTGCAGTAAGAGAGGGTGAGGTGAGGAGGGTGTAGGTGGTTGCAGCCTCACTGCTACATGCCACTAAATCCTCCATGTTGGACTTTTGAGTGAAATTAAAATTGTGTTTTTAGAAAAATCTCCTCAGTTAGAGAGAGAAGGAGACACCACTCAAACATCAGTAGTCAGTCTGATAAAACACAGAGGGATTTATAATTATCACTTTTATGTCCTCGCATTATTTTGAAAATCCTGAAGTGTAAACGGAGCAAAAGGGCGTCAGGCTGCAGTTTGTTAAAATTTCCACCAGAGGGCGACGTCAGCTGTCATTTCATCTCTACTAACAGTTGTGCTGTGTTCAATTCACCTTTTCCAACATAACAACAGCTTTACTTTACATTAAATTACCTCATTCCCTTTCCATTATCTGACATTAGATGACTTGACATAACACTCAGTACATCTTCTGTTCAGGCTCATTGTCTCTCCCTGACTCACACATCATGCAGGTGTTTGTTTTTCTAAAACAGATGAATCACAGAAGAGTCGACCACCTGTTGCAGGTTTTGTTCTTCTTATAAGAAACTGTTATGTGTTTGAGTCTCTCACTCAAATAATCATAAGTATTTATCCCTGATAATCATAAATTATTATTGATAGCCAAATTTAACCCAAGTCTCCCATTTAATGTCGCGTGATACTACAATATACTAACACTACATATGGTGCCCCGCGTGAGGCGATTGGCAATCATTCAAAATCGTGCAATATTAAATTCAGCAAAATTTGGCCAGTGCTAAAATTTGAGATTCCCATCTTGAACCCTTCAGTCAAAAGTCTGAACATTTTACCACACTAGTCTACTACAGGAGTAAATGTTGATTTCTACTTATAAACACGGTGATGAGAATTGATTTTTCTCTCAAATATCAAATTTAGCCCATTTGACTTACCAAAATCTTTTTGGTGATTGAGACATTTGCTGTTGCCGTGACTCAAATTAAAAGTGCTCTGTAGAAATTGTAGGAATTTCAGTTTATTATTTGAATATCCAGTGTTGTGTGTCACGATGGAAAATGACTGATGTTGATGTTTCTGCTTCAGCTGACCTTAGATCAGAATACTTTATAATACCCATGAGAACATTAAATGCACCATGCTGTCACTGTGGATTAAAAAGTTTACATCATCGGGTTTTGGGGGTTATGTCATCAGACAACAGCATGGATGATATGACGTCCCTTAATATGAGGATATTTTTAAGACTGTGAAAAAAATGCATGTCATATTTGTCAAATTAATTGAGTTTTAAGATAACACAACAACAGTTATTTGAGATGAATTCTTGTTAAATGAAAAATGTGAATTTGCAAACAGCAAATCCAGATGTTAGTAGAGTAAAAACTACAATATTTCCTCTCACAGTGGTGAAAAAGTAAAACAGCCCCCAGAAACAGAAACGTAGGGCAAGTTAAGTTTTTTGATTTTGTATGCGAGTGACTACCTTGTTACTTCCTGTCTGTGACTGTAACATATAAGTGTGTATCTGTTCCAAGCACTAAACAGTCTGTGATCCATCACAGCAACTAATCCCTCTGCACTTCACTGCTGTTCTCCAAAGTGTTGAGCAGTTTTTCTCCTCCGGAAACATTTCTCACAAATACATTACAAGGAGGAACATTTTTACCTGAGATGGAGAATCCTTCTGATTGAACCACAGCTGTAGATTAAAGAGCTTCTCTGTGATTCTGGACTTTTAAGGGGTAAGCTGAGTACAATTATTTTAAAGTTAAAGTCTGTTCTTACATAACACACAGAGAAGCTCCTCAGTAACATCAGAGAACTTGAACCATTTAGATTTCATTGTTCTGCCTTCATGTAATCTGCTTCAGCATCAGACTGTAGTTCTTTATTAAGAGCAGGTCCTCATGTGGACACAGGCTGCAGTTTGTCTTGTCTCCACTAGAGGGCGTCCTCAGATCTCTGGTTTAGTTCATATCAGCTGTTCAAACCTTCAATAACACGACATCATCTCACACTACCAGCTGTCTCAGGTGTGATGGAGGATTGGAGTTCGTCAGCTCAAGTCAGTCTGAGAACAGCTGATGGTGTTTTTAATCACATGATTTGGTCGTCATTAGAAACATCAGCTGTTGATATCAATGACAAACTAAATAATCAATCAGACACAAGATTTTTGCTTTTTTGCTTTTTCTGTTATATTCATAAAGAAAAACAAAATCAGATCACTTTTTGCTCTTTTATAAATGTTTTGTCAGGGTGCTCATCTTATATTTACAATGATCAGACAAAACTCAACACACAAATATTTCACATATCTGAGTACGTTGTTTTCTGATGATTTAACAGTGTTGAAGGCAGGTAATGCAATTATTACAATAAATGAGACTACGTTAGGTAACATCAATCAATGTGGTAAAACTGGTGTGTTGTTAGTGGTAAATATCTGAGTGACACATCAAGAAAAACATTTATAGTTAAAACAATGAAATCGCATTGATCAGAATGTGAAACCAACCATATCACATCACCAATAAAAACACATTCATTACAATAAATGATGTGAATCTTTCTGTAGAAAATCAAATGTTTGTTCTACTCAGTGTGATTGACAGGAGAGATGATCAGAGGAGCAGAGTTTTTACCACCATCATTATTACATGGACTGAAGAGTGGGTGGAGTTTCTGAGTGAAGCAGCAGCCAGTAAAGGAGTAGATAAGAGCTGCAGCATCAACGTCATAAAAGGAGAGCAGACCCTCCTCATAATCCACAAACACCCCCACCTTCTGAGGCTGATGCTTCAGAGAGAGACGAACTGAAGGGCCAGCACAAGCTTTGTACTCATTATTATTTCTCAAACATATCATCCAGTAACCATACTGAGGAGACAGTTTGATGTTTCCCCTTCCTGTTGATCGACTCTCTGGCCACTCCTAAATCCCAGTCAGTCTTCTCTTTAACTTGAACCTCATAATAAAATCTTCCAGGAGAGAAACTCTGATTTGCTAAGACGTTAGCACAAGTATCAAATCTCTCTGGGTTGTCTGAAAGATTCTTCGTTACATCACCATGTTTAACTTGTTTTCCATCATCAGACAGGATGAGTTTGGGATGTGCTGTATCAGGATCAAGTGTCACATCCACTGCATACTGCTGGACCCACTTCAGCTCGGCCTCCTTCATCTGTTTACTGAGCGTCTCCTCCAGCTGATTCACAGCTCTCACCACAGTCCCCTCATATGAAGGTGGACGGACGCTGACTCCTGTCCAGTTCTTGGTGGGTGGAGCAGAGTTCAGTGATGGGGAGCTTTGGAGGAGGTGGAGGTGGTCTTCAGACTGTGAGAGCTGCTCCACCTCAGAGCTTCTCTTCTCCAGCTCAGAGATTTCCTGTTCCAGCTCTTTGATGAAGCCTTCAGCCTGTTTCTCTGTCTCTCTCTGCTTCACTTTGATGGTGTCGATGAGCTCGGCCTGGCTTCTCTCAACAGACTCCTTCAGAGCGCTGAAGACCTGAACACCAGCTGCTATCTCTCTGTCTGCATCTTTCTTACTGAGCTCCACTGAGCGCTTCATCTCCTCAATCTTCAGTCGTCTCTTCTGGATCATCTGCTGAATTTCAGCCTCTGTTTTCCCCAGCTCGGCCTTCTTTCCTTCATATTCTTCTTTCAGAGGAACAACATCATGTGTCTTGTGGTCTAAAACAGTGCAGAGCATGCAGACACACATCTGGTCGGTCTTACAGAAAAGCTCCAGCATGTTATCGTGCTTCGTACACACCCTGTCTTCCAGGTTCTCCACAGGGTCGATCAGCTGATGTCTTTTCAGGCCTGACATTGTCAGATGAGGCTCCAGGTGAGTCTCACAGTAGGAGCCCAGACACACCAGGCAGGACTTCAGGGCCTTCAGTTTGGTTCCAGTGCAGACGTCACAGGGAACTTCTCCTGGTTTGGAAACTTGTTGCTCTGAGCTGCTGCTGCTGGCTTTCTGTTGAGCTGACTGTCTGAACTGAGCAGCCATCTCAGAGATGAACGTGTTGACCTTCAGCTCAGGTCTGATGTTGAAAGTCTTTTTACAGTTGGGACACTGACACGTGTCATTTTTATCCCAGTGTTTAGTGATGCAGGTTTTACAGAAGTTGTGTCCACATGGTGTGCTGACTGGATCAGTGAACACATCCAGACAGATGGAGCACAGAAACTGATCTTCAGTCAGCAGAGAGCTGGCAGCAGACATGTTTACAGTCTGAGGATAAAAAGTGAGAAAAAGAAAACTGTAATTAGATATCTCTTGATTAATTGTTTGATAAACTATTACTAAGTGGAATATAAGGACGGTCATGGTAAGTTCTGACAGGTAAAAATGTGTCCTGGATACGCCTCTGAGTGGAACTTCCTGTCTGAGTACAGTTCAGGTTTTGTGTTACAGGTAATACCGGTTTCTAAAACACAGTAAATATTATCAGCTGTACAAAGACACAGAGCAGAAACAGTAAAGTTGAAAGGACAGAGTTATATGTTCCAGGCTTCTTACGTAAGTGTTTAACAGCGACATAAGCTGTAAAACAGCCATTTTGTGCTTTTAAAGGCAATAAAATACACTGTCTGATAACATCAGACACTGTGCTCTGAGCTAGGCTAGTTAGCCTTTAGTAGACTAATTTATCTGTGTTTGTCTTTGTTATGGTTGGATTGAGCTGCTGTGCTTTACAGTAAAGGTATGTGGTTTAACAAACTCAATTAATATCAGGTATCAAGCATGATGTTTTAATATCAGGAGACAGATCAGTCAAAGTGGGTAAATTAGCTGAAGCTAAAGCTAGCTGTGACTGTGTCCTATCTAACTTTATCCAGAGTTCAGTCACTGTGGTTTGATTTAAACCTGTTTTGTAGTTCTGACTAAATGTACATGTTGAAATTGGCCGTGTACTCACCAGTGTTTGTCAGAGATTCTGCTGTTGTGTTGAGAAAGTTTTCTTCAGAGAGAAACACAGAGACTCGTCTGGACTGCAGCTCTGCTGTCACTCAAACTTTCACTTTTATATCAGGAAATGTGACATTCCAGTTTTTTCTCCCTGTTGCTCCTCTTCTCAGTGAAGCTCTTTCAGTTTTAGTGACTCACTGTGAAACTTGTTGACAAAACTTTGGAACAAGTTTTTACTTTTTTGTTTCTTGGTCTTTTCTCAGCAGTGGAAGTTTACAGCAGCCAAAAGAAGATTCAGTTACAAATAAAGCACATAAGAAAAGAGGTCAGTGGAAGATATTCAAGAACAAACTGTGTCTTTAGATCAACAGGAAATGAAATATAATATTAATCATGATGTTTTCATTAGTGTAAAATCACATGAAACTAAGAATCGTTGTGTTTTCGTTACTTTAAAAGAGACTTTTATATCCACAGAGGGAGCAGCTCCTCTTCCACAGAGTCTGTCAGGTTTCTACGGCAGCCCAGAACGGACAAACCAAACACTTCAGCAACTACAGTAAGAGAGGGTGAGGCGAGGAGGGTGTAGTTGGTTGCAGCCTCACTGCTACATGCCACTAAATCCTCCATGTTGGACTTTTAAATCAGATTAAAATTGTGTTTTTTAGAAAAATCTCCTCAGTTAGAGAGAGAAGGAGACACCACTCAAATATCAGCAGCCTGTCTGATAAAACACATAGATTTATAATCATCACTTTTATTTCCTGCATTAGTTTGAAAATCCTGAAGTGTAGACGGAGCAGAAGAGCGTCAGGCTGCAGTTTGTTAAAATCTCCACCAGAGGGCGACGTCAGCTGTCATTTAATCTCTACTAACAGTTGTGTTGTGTTCAGTTCACCTTCTCCAACATAACAACAGCTTTACTTTACATTAAATGACCTCACACACTTTGCATTATCTGACATTAGATGACTTGACATAACACTCAGTACATCTTCTGTTCAGGCTCATTGTCTCTCCCTGACTCACACATCATGCAGGTGTTTGGTTTTCTAAAACAGATGAATTAGAGAAGAGTCGACCATCTGCTGCAGGTTTTGTTCTTCTTATAAGAAGCTGTTATGTGTTTGAGTCTCTGACTGGTTGAGGTTGATGTCATCAGACAGGATGGTATGCAGCAGGAGACGAGTGGATGTCTCGTCTGTGATGTCCACTTTTTTCATTGGATCCTTCTTCTTTTGAAATATCCAGAACATTTGTCTCCTGGTTTCCTCTGAGACGTCGTGTTACATTATATAGGATCCAAACACAGAAAGATTTAGTTCCACTGAGATATTTAACAGAGGGAGAGGAACGTCCTCAAAATCCTGAACTGGACTTGAACTCTCACCTTAGACAACATCTGGACAGCTGCAGCGCTCTGTGTTCACAAACCTTCATCAATATTTTATGATAACTAATTATTATCAGACCTTGTGAGTATGTGAAAGGGGTTTACGTTTGCTGGAGGTGATGGAGAAGTTTTGTATTATAACAACCTGCCACTTTATCACGTGATAACCAGAAAAGATTGATTGAAGAAGAGAATTATGTTGTTTTATAAAACTCATGATTTCTGTGATATCAAGTGAAATCTTTGTAATAATCAGAATCATTTTTATCCAGCAATAACAAGCAAATAATTAAAGTAACATGAAGAATATTTTATAACTTTTCTCCTCATAACAAGAGACTGAGGTGTCTTTGTAGTGGTGGTGTCTCCACTAGAGGGCGTCCTCAGATCTCTGGTTTAGTTCGTATCAGCTGTTCAAACCTTCAATAACATGACATCATCTCACACTACCAGCTGTCTCAGGTGTGATGGAGGATTGGAGCTCGTCAGCTCAAGTCAGTCTGAGAACAGCTGATGGTGTTTTTAATCACATGATTTGGTCGCCATTAGAAACATCAGCTGTTAATATCAATAACAAACTAAATAATCAATCAGACACAAGAAAATGTTATTTTTTGCGTTTTCTGTTTCATTTATTAAGAAAAAAATCTAATAACTTTTGCTCATTTATAGATGTTTTGTCAGGATACAGCTCGTCTTATGTTCACACTGATCAGACAATAAAATGGTTAAAATTTAAAACGCAATTGCTTCATTATTCTGAGTACATTGTTTTATGATACTATAATAGTCATGCAGTTGTTGGAATAAATGAGACTACATTAAATAATATCAATCAATGTGGTAAAACTAGTGTGTTGTTGTAGTAAATATCAATGTGACATAAAGAAAAACATTTATAGTATAAACAATAAAAACACATTGATCACAATCTGTGGAAACAACAATATTTACATCAAACATCAACACTGAATATACATTTATTACATTAAATGATGTGAATCTTTCTGTAGAAAATCAAATGTTTGTTCTACTCAGTGTGATTGACAGGAGAGATGATCAGAGGAGCAGAGTTTTTACCACCATCATTAACACATGGACCGAAGTATGGGTAGAGTTTCTGAGTGAAGCAGCAGCCAGTGAAGGAGTAGATAAGAGCTGCAGTATCAACGTCATAAAAGGAGACCAGACCCTCCTCATAATCCACAAACACCCCCACCTTCTCAGGCCGACTCTTCAGAGAGAGACGGACTGTAGGGCCAGCGAGAGATTTGTAATCATTTTTATTCCTCAACCATATCGTCCAGTTACCATTCTGAGGAGATTCTGTGATCTTTCCCTTCCTGTTGATCGACTCTCTGGCCACTCCTAAATCCCAGTCAGTCTTCTCTTTAACTTGAACCTCATAATAAAATCTTCCTGAAGAGAAACTCTGCTTTGCTAACACATAGGGACACGTATCAAATCTCTCTGGGTTGTCTTTGGGTTTCTTCTTTACATCACCATGTTTAATTTGTTTTCCATCATCAGACAGGATGAGGTTGGGATGTGCTGTATCAGGATCAAGTGTCACATCCACTGCATACTGCTGGACCCTCTTCAGCTGGACCTCAAACAGCTTCTTCATCTGTTTACTGAGCGTCTCCTCCAGCTGATTCACAGCTCTCACCACAGTCCCCTCATATGAAGGTGGACGGACGCTGACTCCTGTCCAGTCCTTGGTGGATGAAGCAGAGTTCACCACTCGCAACATAGGATAAATGTGGACAGGAAACTCATCTGAGGTTAGCTTATGGCTCATTCTGTATACTGTGATAGAGTACTAGAGTGTATACTCTGCTGTGGTCTGACCATCAAATATCTTCCATTCAGATGAATAATGTTTCATAGAATGATCTCCAGTTATGTGCCAGAACTCTTATCATGCATAAAAAACACCTTGACTGACTTTGTCAACATCACTACATCAGATAGGATCAACTGTGGTAGATTATTTGCAAACAACATGAAGGAAATATCAAGTGTTTCTATTTAGAGTATTACACATGCTTCAAAATTGTCGGTTTCAAAACCATCATTAACACATGGACTGAAGAATGGGTAGAGTTTCTGAGTGAAGTAGCAGCCAGTAAAGGAGTAGATAAGAGCTGCAGCATCAACGTCATAAAAGGAGACCAGACCCTCCTCATAATCCACAAACACCCCCACCTTCTCAGGCTGACACTTCAGAGAGAGACTGACTGGGATGTTAGGAAGAGCGAAGTGCTCACCATGACGTTGACGACATACAGTCCAGTAACCATTTCTGGGGCTCAGAGAGGTTTTCTTAACCACCAAAGACCGTATGGTCACTCCTAAAGTCCATGTAGAGCTCGTATTAACTGGAAACGCAAAGTAAAATTTTCCCGACGTAAAACACTTCTTCGAAATGACACATCTACAGTAATCTGTCTGATGAGACCCACTTGATCTAGGATGCACTACATCAGGATCGAGTGTCACATCCACTGCATACTGCTGGACCCTCTTCAGCTCGACCTCAAGCAGCTTCTTCATCTGTTTACTGAGCGTCTCCTCCAGCTGATTCACAGCTCTCCTAACAGTCCCCTCATATGAAGGTGGACGGACGCTGACTCCTGTCCAGTCCTTGGTGGGTGGAGCAGTGTTCAGTGATGGGAATCTTTGGAAGAGTTTAAACAGTTTCTGTTTAGAACTTGAGATCTTCTTCACCTCAGAGCTTCTCTCCTCCAGCTCAGAGATTTCCTGTTCCAGCTCTTTGATGAAGCCTTCAGCCTGTTTCTCTGTCTCTCTCTGCTTCTCTTTGATGGTGTCGATGAGCTCGGCCTGGCTTCTCTCAACAGACTCCTTCAGAGCGCTGAAGACCTGAACACCAGCTGCTATCTCTCTGTCTGCATCTTTCTTACTGAGCTCCACTGAGCGCTTCATCTCCTCAATCTTCAGTCGTCTCTTCTGGATCATCTGCTGAATTTCAGTGTCTCTCTTCCCCAGCTTGGCCTTCTTTCCTTCATATCTTTCTTTCAGAGGAACAACATCATGTGTCTTGTGGTCTGAAACAGTGCAGAGCATGCAGACACACATCTGGTCGGTCTTACAGAACAGCTCCAGCAGTTTATCGTGCTTCGTACACATCCTGTCTTCCAGGTTCTCCACAGGGTCGATCAGCTGATGTCTTTTCAGCTGTTTAGCTGTCAGATGAGGCTCCAGGTGAGTCTCACAGTAGGAGGCCAGACACACCAGGCAGGACTTCAGGGCCTTCAGTTTGGTTCCAGTGCAGACGTCACAGGGAACTTCTCCTGGTTTGGAAACTTGTTGCTCTGAGCTGCTGCTGCTGGCTTTCTGTTGAGCTGACTGTCTGAACTGAGCAGCCATCTCAGAGATGAACGTGTTGACCTGCAGCTCAGGTCTGGTGTTGAAAGTCTTTTTACAGTTGGGACACTGACACTTAACATTTTTATCCCAGTGTTTAGTGATGCAGGTTTTACAGAAGTTGTGTCCACATGGTATGGCGACTGGATCAGTGAACACATCCAGACAGATGGAGCACAGAAACTGATCTTCAGTCAGCAGACAGCTGGCAGCAGTCATGTTTACAGTCTGAGGATGAAAAGACAAGAAAAAACAAAAGTATAATAACATTTATTCAGAGAATCTAATTGGAGGAAATAGAGCAGTCCATCCATCCATCCATTTTCATCCGCTTATCCGGGGCCGGGTCGCGGGGGCAGCTGCCTGAGCAGGGACACCCAGACCTCCCTCTCCCCGGATACTGCCTCCAGCTCTTCCGGGAGGACCCCAAGGCGTTCCCAGGCCAGCTGGGCGACATAGTCACACCAGCGTGTCCTGGGTCTTCCTCGGGGTCTCCTCCCGGAGGGACATGCCAGGAACACCTCCCGAGGGAGGCGTCCCGGGGGCATCCGAAACAGATGCCCGAGCCACCTCAGCTGGCTCCTCTCGATGTGGAGGAGCAGCGGCTCTACTCTGAGCTCCTCCCGGGTGACAGAGCTCTTCACCCTATCTCTAAGGGAGCGCCCTGCCACCCTGCGGAGGAAACTCATTTCGGCCGCTTGTATCCGGGATCTTATTCTTTCGGTCATGACCCAAAGTTCATGGCCATAGGTGAGGGTCGGAACGTAGATTGACTGGTAAATCGAGAGCTTCGCCTTTCGGCTCAGCTCTCTCTTCACCACGACGGACCGATACAAAGACCGCATTACTGCGGCCGCTGCACCGATCCGTCTGTCAATCTCACGCTCCATCCTTCCCTCACTCGTGAACAAGACCCCAAGATACTTAAACTCCTCCACTTGAGGCAGGAACTGTCCTCCCACCTGGAGGGAGCAGGCCACCTTTTTCCGGTCGAGAACCATGGCCTCGGATTTGGAGGTGCTGATTCTCATCCCAGCCGCTTCGCACTCGGCTGCAAACCGCCCCAGGACATGCTGGAGGTCCCGGCTCGAAGGAGCCAACAAGACCACATCATCCGCGAAAAGCAGAGATGAGATCCATTGGCTCCCGAACCAGATCCCCTCCGGCCCGTGGCTGCGCCTAGAAATTCTGTCCATAAAAGTAATGAACAGAACCGGTGACAAAGGGCAGCCCTGCCGGAGTCCAACATGTACTGGGAACAGGTCTGACTTACTGCCGGCAATGCGAACCAAGCTCCTGCTCCGGTAGTACAGGGACCGTACGGCCCTTAACAGAGGGCCCCCGACCCCGTACTCCCGGAGCACCCCCCACAGTATGCCACGAGGGACACGGTCGAATGCCTTCTCCAAGTCCACAAAACACATGTGGACTGGTTGGGCAAACTCCCATGAACCCTCGAGCACCCTGCGGAGGGTATAGAGCTGGTCCAGTGTTCCACGGCCAGGACGGAAACCGCATTGTTCCTCCTGGATCCGAGGTTCGACTATCGGCCGAATTCTCCTCTCCAGTACCCTAGAATAGACTTTCCCGGGGAGGCTGAGGAGTGTGATCCCCCGATAGTTGGAACACACCCTCCGGTCCCCCTTTTTAAATAGGGGGACCACCACCCCGGTCTGCCAGTCCAGAGGCACTGTCCCCGACTGCCACGCGATGCTGCAGAGACGTGTCAGCCAAGACAGCCCCACAACATCCAGAGACTTGAGGTACTCAGGGCGGACCTCATCCACCCCCGGTGCTTTGCCACTGAGGAGCTTACGGACTACCTCAGTGACTTCGGCTTGGGTGATGGATGGGTCAACCTCTGAGTCCCCAGCCTCTGCTTCCTCTATGGAAGGCGTGTCAGCGGGATTGAGGAGATCCTCGAAGTATTCCTTCCACCGCCCGACGATGTCCCCAGTCGAGGTCAACAGCTCCCCACCTCCACTGTAAACAGTGTTGGCGGAGGACTGCTTCCCCCTCCTGAGGCGCCGGATGGTTTGCCAGAATTTCTTCGAGGCCGACCGGTAGTCCTCCTCCATGGCCTCCCCGAACTCTTCCCAGACCCGGGTTTTTGCTTCCGAGACTGCCCGTGCTGCCGCACGCTTGGCCTGCCGGTACCCGTCAGCTGCCTCAGGAGTCCCCCGGGCCAGCCAGGCCCGGTAGGACTCCTTCTTCAGCTTGACAGCAACCCTTACTTCCGGGGTCCACCACCGGGTTCGGGGATTGCCGCCGCGACAGGCACCGGAGACCTTACGGCCACAGCTCCGGACAGCCGTGTCAACAATGGAGGTGGAGAACATGGTCCATTCGGACTCAATGTCCCCAGCCTCCCTCGGGATCTGGTCAAAGCTCTCCCGGAGGTGGGAGTTAAAGATCTCCCTGGCAGAGGGTTCTGCCAGACGTTCCCAGCAGACCCTCACGATACGTTTGGGTCTGCCAGGTCTGTCCAGCTTCCTCCCCCGCCAGCGGATCCAACTCACCACCAGGTGGTGATCAGTTGACAGCTCAGCCCCTCTCTTCACCCGAGTGTCCAAGACATACGGCCGGAGGTCAGATGACACGACCACAAAGTCGATCATTGATCTCCGGCCTAGGGTGTCCTGGTGCCACGTGCACATATGGACACCCTTATGCTTGAACATGGTGTTCGTTATGGACAAACTGTGACTAGCACAGAAGTCCAGTAACAAAGCACCACTCGGGTTCAGATCGGGGAGGCCGTTCCTCCCAATCACACCCCTCCAGGTAACACTGTCATCGCCCACGTGGGCGTTGAAGTCCCCCAGGAGAACGACGGAGTCCCCGGTTGGAGCACTCTCCAGTACCCCTCCCAGGGACTCCAAGAAGGCCGGGTACTCTGCACCGCTGTTCGGCCCATAAGCCGAGACAACGGTGAGAGCCCTATCCCCGACCCGAAGGCGCAGGGAAACGACCCTCTCGTTCACCGGGGAGAACTCCAACACATGGCGGCTGAGCTGGGGGGCTATAAGCAAGCCCACACCAGCTCGCCGCCTCTCGCCGCGGGCAACTCCAGAGTAGAAGAGAGTCCAGCCTCTCTCAAGGAGTTGGGTTCCAGAGCCCAGGCTGTGCGTGGAGGTGAGCCCGACTATTTCTAGCCGGTACCGCTCAACCTCCCGCACCAGCTCAGGCTCTTTCCCCCCCAGTGAGGTGACATTCCATGTCCCCATGGCTAGAGTCACCATCCGGGGATTGGGCCGCCGGGGCCCCCGCCCACGACCGCCACCCATATCCCTCTGCACCGGCCCCGTCTGAACCCTCCCGCGAGTGGTGAGCCCACGGGAGGGCGGGCCCACGTTGCTCGTTCGGGCTGCGCCCGGCCGGGTCCCGTGGGCAGAGACCCGGCCACCAGGCGCTCGCCTGCGAGCCCCAACCCCAGGCCTGGCTCCAGGGTGGGGCCCCGGTGACGCCGATCCGGGCGACGTGCACGTCCTTGGTCTTGTTTTATTCATCAGGGGCGAGTGAACCGATCTTAGTCTGACCCGTCACCTAGGACCTGTTTGCCTTGGGAGACCCTACCAGGGGCATTAAGCCCCGGACAACATAGCTCCTAGAATCATTCGGGTGCTCAAACCCCTCCACCACGATAAGGTGCCGGTTCAAGGAGGAGGGAAATAGAGCAGTGATTGGTAATAATCATCATTAATGTTGTTGTTATGCTGCCACCACTCCAAGATGACATCAATTAATTATTGTTGAAATGAGACAATGCTGACGTCTTTTCCAATACCTTCATGTGGACGTATAAGAGATAATTAGATTAAATTAAAGAATTTGACTTAATTGGCCTCATGTTTTATATTTCTTAAGTGTAATTTGTTGATTTAGTTTAATATGTTAAAGAAAGTGTTCTTTATCAGAGTCGATGTAGGGGAGACCAGGGATGGTTTTAGCACTTTTTGTCTTAGCTCCTGTAACTTGCAGAATGTTTGTGGTAGAGGACTCAAATTTTGACACAAAGTACCCTCATCTGTCTACTACAAATAGCAACGTTATTAACTTCTCAAACTAGATCACAGAATTCATAATTGGATGTCAAATGCAAGGAGTGCCATTGTTACAACTTACCCCAATACCAGAGTATGTTGTAACACAACCTTGTTTCATTTGTAACATTTGATTATAGGTCTATATATGTTTATTGTGCATGTGTCAACATTCAAGCATCTTCCTGTGCTTTACTAAGAAAAAAAATAACTTATCACTGATGGCTAACTGAAGAACAGTGTCAGTGGTGTGGACCATAACATTCGAAGAGCTTTCTTCAAGAAAATGTTGCGATAATACCTATCTCATATACATAAAAATGGAAGTCTTCAGAAGGAGGTCAGATGTAGCTCATAATCTATGTAAAATTACAGGAAGTTATTAAACACGTTTTTAAGCATCAGTTTTATACCTTTAAAGTCAGCTGAAGTCAGATGCTGTCGTCTGTACTTTGGACACTCCAAAGGGCATCTTACGCTAGTTAGCTTTTAGCATGACAATTGGTAATACTTTTTTCTCTGCTAGTGTTGGATTTAGTTACTGTCTTCTATGTGTGCAGTATGTGGTGTAACAAACTTCATGACCAAAATGTTGAAGCATCAAAATTGATTTTTTAATACCAAGTCAGAAACACAAGTTTAACCAGTCGGAGTTCAGTCACTGTGGTTTGTTTTAACCTGTTTTGTACCTCTGGATACACTTACATGTTTTTATCAACACTGACACATTTTTACTTCATAATATTCTTTATATGGAGACAGGAGGTCAGATGTAGCTAATAATCTACACAAAATCACAGGAAGATGTTTGACAATTAGTAAAGCAACAATCATGCACATTGTGTCTTTGTTAAATGGTAAAACATGAACTGGAGTGTGTGTATCTTTGTGTGTGTTTTTTCTATCTAACCAGAGTGATCAGAGTCACAGTGGTGACATGTATGTAGGTTTTCGCAGTTTGCCAACCTTTGGGTTTGGAATTTGCTGTCCATCAAAGACTTTTTGATTGCTGTGATAAACCACACTGGGCAGCTTTCTTGGACCTTATTCTCAGAGGTTTTGATTTCTTGCAGTACCTGCTCAGTGTCACATGGCAGATTGAGTATACTTTGGCGACTGACCTCACTGTTTTACCAAGTTACCTAATTCAAACATCAACAGTATCAGTACTATTCAAAATACAGATGTTTAACTTAACACGTGTATTATGATTTCCTGTGAATGTAAAACACAGTTTGCCTAATAATGTGAATTTAAGTGTTTCGTTTACACGTCACATTTAATGCAATGTTTTTCTTTCATGTTGCATTGAGGTGAGTAAACTATTTGGTCTGATTAAATTAAATGAATGCAGAGTTGAATAAACTTTATGTCTTTCTTTGATTATTAATGTAAAGTTATGGGGACCTTCTACATATATGTTATGTGTGTTTCAAATGTCTCAAGTGTTTATTATTTGTTGTTCTGTCTCCTTTAATAAAGTGCACACCTATTTTCCACAATGACTCATGTTTCAGAAAAACTTTTACATTTAATGTGACATTTACATTGAACGTATGTAGAATTAGATGGAAATTTACATGAAACTAATTTGATGAAAGTCACTGTTTTAAGCAAATGATATATTTATCCAGTATTTGTATCTATTGTTTGTTTTATTGAAGAGTTTGAGGCATCAGAAGAAAAATCACCATCTGTGTCCAAAGAGCTTTAGTGTCAGAGTGTCAGCTTGGAGGAGGAGGAGGAAGAGGAAGAGGAGGTCCAGAGAGAGGATGAAGATACAGAGTTCAGAGAATCAGACACATTAAATGTGCAGAAGAAGAGATGGAAGCTGCTCTGGACTGCAGGACAATCAAACTATTTATCTCCAAAACTCCCACGACCACTGACGGACCTCAGGTGACAATATGCCCTGAGTGAAACACTGTCTGAGTAGAGCTCAGGTTTGTGTTAATATCAGGGTAAATATTATCAGCTGTTCTGCTTTACAAAGGCAGACAACAGTATAAACAGTGAGATAAAGTGTCTAAAGTTCAAGGTACTCATCAAAGTTTTAATACGTTTTTACACATCACAGTCACCTGATGGCAGATACTGTCGTCTGTAATTTGGACACTCCAAAGTCTAAGCTAGGCTAGGCTAGTTAGCTTCTAAAACGACGAGTGGTGATACTTTTCTCTCTGCTACTGTTGGATTTAGTTACTGTCTTCTATGTGTGCAGCATGTGTTGTCACAAACCCAATATCAACATTAATGTTTCAATAACAAGTCAGAAACACAAGTTTAACCAGCCGGAGTTCAGTCACTGTGGTTTGTTTTAACCTTTTTGTACTTCTGGACACATTTAGGCTACATGTTTTTATCAACAATGACACATTTTCATCTGATAATATTCTTTAAGGAGACACAAATATAAAAAAGTCATATTCTGGTTTGAACTCATTGTCGACCTGATTATCAGTCGGGTCATTTTGTCTGTAGGTCAGTTTACTCACCAGTGTTTGCAGAGATTCTGCTGTTCCGTTGAGAAAATCCTGATGGATTCAGTTGAATTTTCCTTCAGAGAGAAACAGAGACTTGTCTGGATTGCAGCTCTGCTGTCACTCAGACAAACTTTCTCTCTTACTGCTGGAAATGTGACATTGAAGCTTTTCTTCTCTCAGAGTTGCTCCTCCTCTCAGTGCAGCTGTGTAAGTGAGCTTTTATTGCCTTGTTGGGAAACACCTTGAAAGAGCTTTGTAACAATATGAGTGTTTGCTTTTTCTTATTCTTGGTATCAACTAGTTGCTTTTAAGCTGCATATTGGCTCTTTATTAGTCATTATGAAGCACTTATTACACTAAATTCTGCTTATTGATAGTAAATAAGGAAGTTATTTGACATGAATGAAGTCAATATGGTTTAATATTATGTGACAAAACTGACAACTACAAGCATTAAAAGTGTCCAAATGACTCAAAGTCACATGTTGCTCTTATAGTTGAACTTGTGTCGGTTAATAAGTGTAAAAACACTGACACAACTACCACTGATAAATATGAGATATTAAAAAACTAAAGTCTGACAGCAATTCAATCATAATATTTTCAATCAGCCAACTGTATTAGTTTTGTCCTTCAGGTCAAGATGAGTGCAACAAAAATAATCTGGTTTAAAGTAAAAGTACTGATGCTAATTGTCAGGTCGGGGTTTTAAAGGGAAGACTTTGGAAGGGGGAAGGTGGACCCAAATGCAGTTACACAAGAGGCAGGGATATGAGGGAACGAAAGGCGAGCTTTATTTCAAAGCTGAACACAAATAGCCGCAGACAAAACAGGGGCAAGAGGCAAAGTAGCAACAAAAACTGTAAGGCAAAGTAGCAACTAAAAGGCAAGACAAAGTACAAAGAAAAAGGCAAAGTTCAAATCAAACATGGAACAATACAAAACTCAAATCCAAAAACACATACCGTGGGGGAACAAGGAACAGACTGGAGCATGGACAAAGACGGACGCTGACAAGAACAATGACCAGACAAGGAGTGAAGGGAACACAGAGACTAAATACACAAACACTGATGACAAGACGAGGAACAGGTGAGGTGGACCAACAGGTGAGATAAGGAAGGGGAGGAGCACATGAAGGGACCAGGGCAATGGACAGAGGGAGGCAGAGGGAACATAGGAAAAAACACAGGAGAACTTAAAGGACACATGAGGGCATGGGAAAAACAAGACACAAGACACAATACATAGACAGAAATCAAATACAAGAAACTACAAGACAAAACCAGACACAACACAACAACCAAGAATCTACAGTCATGACAGTACCCCCCCCTCAAGGGACAGCTCCCAGATGTCCCTCAAAACTTAAGTCCAAGTGAAGCTGGGAGGGTGGAGGGGGGTCAGGAGGAGGGCCAAGGTCCAAAACAGGAGAGTGGAGGCAAGGACTGGAACCCACTGGAGGGCGGGGGCGTGGGCTGGGGCCCCCCAGAGGCCGGGTGCGAAGACAAAGGCGTAGTCGCTCTGGAGGCCGGCGACGAAGACGAAGGCGCTCTGGAGGCCGGCGACGAAGAAGGCGTAGTCGCTCTGGAGGCCGGCGACGAAGACGAAGGCGCTCTGGAGGCCGGCGACGAAGACGAAGGCGTAGGCTGGGACCCACTGGAGGCCGGCGACGAAGGCGAAGGCGTAGGCTGGGACCCACTGGAGGCCGGCGACGAAGGCGAAGGCGTGGGCTGGCACCCACTGGAGGCCGGCGACGAAGGCGAAGGCGTGGGCTGGCACCCACTGGAGGCCGGCGACGAAGGCGAAGGCGTGGGCTGGCACCCACTGGAAGCCGGCGACGAAGGCGAAGGCGTAGGCTGGCACCCACTGGAGGCCGGCGGCGAAGACGTGGGCTGGGACCCACTGGAGGCCGGCGGCGAAGACGTGGGCTGGGACCCACTGGAGGCCGGCGGCGGAGGCGAAGGCTGAAGCCCTCTTGAGGCCGGATCGCTGACTGGGAAACCCTCCTGGGCCTTGGCCGGACCACCAACAGAGGTTCGCAGGGAGCTGGTGGCCTGTGAGCCAATAAAGGGTCGCTGGCGGCAGATGACCTCGGCCTGGCCTCCGACCAAGGAGCTGGCACTGGACTTGGCACGGGACTTGGTACTGGCCTCAGCCGGTCCTCCGACCGAGGAGCAGGCGCTGGACTTGGCGTGGGACTCGGCCGGGCCTCCGACCGAGGAGCAGGCGCTGGACTTGGCGTGGGACTCGGCCGGGCCTCCGACCGAGGAGCAGGCGCTGGACTTGGCGTGGGACTCGGCCGGGCCTCCGACCGAGGTGCAGGAACGGGCCTCGGCGGGGCCTCCAACCGAGGTGCAGGAACGGGCCTCGGCGGGGCCTCCAACCGAGGTGCAGGAACGGGCCTCGGCCGGGCCTCCGACCGAGGTGCAGGGTTTGGACTTGGCATGGGACTCGGCCGGGCCTCCGACCGAGGTGCAGGGTTTGGACTTGGCATGGGACTCGGCCGGGCCTCCGACCGAGGAGCAGGGACAGGCCTCGGCCGGTCCTCGCACCTCGGTCGGGCCTCCGACCGAGGTGCAGGAACAGGCCTCGGCCGGGCCTCCGACCGAGGTGCAGGGTCTGAACTTGGCATGGGACTCGGCCGGGCCTCTGACCGAGGAGCAGGGACAGGCCTCGGCCGGTCCTCCGACCGAGGACTTGGCACTGGACTCGGAGCAGGAGCAGGCCTCGGCCGGTCCTCCGACCGAGGTGCTGGGACAGGCCTCGGCCGGTCCTCCGACCGAGGCGCTGGGACGGGACTTGGCATGGGCCTCGGCCGGTCCTCCGACCGAGGAGCAGGGACGGGCCTCGCCCGGGCCTCCGACCGAGGTGCCGGGACAGGCGCCATCAGGTCCGCCGACTGAAGGCCACAGGCAGGAACAGGCGCCATCAGGTCCGCCGACTGAAGGCCACTGGCAGGAACAGGCGCCATCAGGTCCGCCGACTGAAGGCCACTGGCAGGAACAGGCGCCATCAGGTCCGCCGACTGAAGGCCACTGGCAGGCGTCGACCGGGCCGCCGACTGAAGGCCACTGGCAGGTGTCGACCGGGCCGCCGACTGAAGGCCACTGGCAGGTGTCGACCGGGCCGCCGACTGAAGGCCACTGGCAGGTGTTGACCGGGCCGCCGACTGAGGGCCACTGGCAGGTGTGGGTGTCAGCCACACCTTTAGCGGTGCAAACCCGGCAAGCGCTGGCTGTGCAGTTGACAATTGAGTTGGGGCTCCATTGCCAGACTTCAAGGAGCCAGGACGCTGCCGAGAATGTCGCTTTCTTGGTGGAGGCATTTTGTAGGCCAGGCGGGTTCCACAAAAAGGGGACATTTCAGCTGAGGCTGGAGCTGAGGCATGAGCTGGTAGCTTGGCTGTGGCTGTGGCGTGGGTTTGGGCTGGTAGCTTGGCTGTGGCTTGAAAAAAAAGGTTGCTAGCAGCGATTTGACGAGCCCTGCTAGCGGGGTTGGTCATAAAGTCCTGGTACCAGCGAATTACTGCAAAGCCATCAACTGCTGGGTCCATTTCAGGTCTGGTCATTCTGTCAGGTCGGGGTTTTAAAGGGAAGACTTTGGAAGGGGGAAGGTGGACCCAAATGCAGTTACACAAGAGGCAGGGATATGAGGGAACGAAAGGCGAGCTTTATTTCAAAGCTGAACACAAAAATAGCCGCAGACAAAACAGGGGCAAGAGGCAAAGTAGCAACAAAAACTGTAAGGCAAAGTAGCAACTAAAAGGCAAGACAAAGTACAAAGAAAAAGGCAAAGTTCAAATCAAACATGGAACAATACAAAACTCAAATCCAAAAACACATACCGTGGGGGAACAAGGAACAGACTGGAGCATGGACAAAGACGGACGCTGACAAGAACAATGACCAGACAAGGAGTGAAGGGAACACAGAGACTAAATACACAAACACTGATGACAAGACGAGGAACAGGTGAGGTGGACCAACAGGTAAGATAACGAAGGGGAGGAGCACATGAGAACATGAAGGGACCAGGGCAATGGACAGAGGGAGGCAGAGGGAACATAGGAAAAAACACAGGAGAACTTAAAGGACACATGAGGGCATGGGAAAAACAAGACACAAGACAAGATACATAGACAGAAATCAAATACAAGAAACTACAAGACAAAACCAGACACAACACAACAACCAAGAATCTACAGTCATGACACTAATGTCACAGCTGTTTCAGGAGGCTTTAGATCTGAACGCTTTTATAAAATAAATTTGAGAAAGTGAAATGCATCATATTGTGGCAGTCAGTCAGTAAACTTCTGTAGATGTCTGGAGGTCACTTCATCAAATAAGATAATGGATTACATGAAGTCCCTCTGCGGGTTCAGAATGCCAAAATGCAGCTACAGTTACCTGAAACAAAGTTATTTTTAATTACAAGATTACAAAACAACAGAGACATGAGTTTATTTCCTGTTGAATGTAAAATATATATCTATAAATTCGCACAGACAAATGTAGTGGAGTAAAAGTCCAGTATTTCCTCATCAGATTCCCAGTCATGGTGGGAAAATAAAAAGCCCCCAAAAACAGAAATTCTCAAGAAAATCATAGTAATCGGATATTTGTATGGAAGTAAAATCAGTCTGAGAACACAGCTGACAGCTTTTATGAATAACAAACTTAATCATGTATCAGACACAATAAAATGTTTTTTTGCTTTTTCTATTTTATTCATAAAGAAAAACAAAATCAAAGGACTTTTGTGCTCATTGTTTTCTGATGATTCAACAGTCTTGGAGGGGTAATGCACTTATTAGAATTAATGAGACTTCATTACGTGATATCAATCAGTTTTGTAAACTGGTGTGTTGTTGTGTTAAATATCTGAGTGACACATCAAGAAAAACATTTACTAAAAAGAGGCTGAAAACACATTGATCAGAATCTGTAGAAACAACAGTATATACATCAAACATCACCAATAAATGTACATTTATTACATTAAATGATGTGAATCTTTCTGTAGAAAATCAAATGTTTGTTCTCCTCAGTGTGATTAACAGGAGAGATCAGTTACTGTGCAGTGTTGGGCACGTTTCTTTTAAAAAGTAATTAGTTGTAGTTGCTAGTTACTTCTTCCAAAAAGTAACTGAGTTAGTAACTGAATTACTCCAGTATAAAAGTTTTATACCGGACTCGTCATTGCTGCAGTTCACCTCTGCTAGTTTGTGTGTGCGAGGCTGCTGTGTAGTGATGTGCGAGTCATGAACGAATCGTTCAAAACTCGGGATTCGTTTTACTGACTCGGGAGTTACAAGTCATTGTCTCCATTAACTCGTTCACTGACTCACCGCTGCTACCACCAGCTAACAGCAAAGAGGAGACATGCCACACAACTGTTATTCTAACTGCACTTGCGTAAGTGTATCAAGCTAATTGCTGTATTAGCTCCGTGGCTGAAGCAACAGCTCTGGTCATTATTTCAGCTCAACTCCCCTAGCTGAGCTGTATCACAGGCTGATCCAGAAAAAGAACGATTGACTGAGCCAGTAGCTCCAGCTCACAGCTCACTCGCTCTCCCTCCCAGCTCGCAGAGTCCCTCCCTTACCTGAGAAACTCGCCAACTTGCTGCTCCGCGCCATTCAGGACTTAGCACCCCAGACTCGCAGGTCACAGGCAGCTCAGCTCACTCGCTCTCCCTCCCTCCCTGCTCCCCTGCTGTCAGAGAGCCGCTACCTCGCCTGAGCAATGTACTGCTACACTCCATTCACGGGAAGTCTCAGAAAAACTGAAAATAAACTACAACCGTGTTGCTGTCCCTCTCCTGCAGTTCTGCCCCATCAAGTTACTAAGTGACATTTAGAAAATCATAGAGTGTGCTGCACACTCTGGTGACTGACTCAAGTGACTCAAGTGACTCGAAAACCCGATTCACTTTAGTGAGTGACTCATACAAACTCGAGTCAGTAAAAGGAGTCGAGTATCCCATTCCCATCCCATCCCACTGCTGTGTGCGTGTGTGGCTTGTGTGTAAACTGAACATTGCCACTGATTGGCTTAAGAACTCATCACTTATGCGGTTGTCTCGCCCCTCCCTCCTCCCTCACCGGAGGAAAAAAAACAGCTCTGCAGCTCCGGTGGCTGAGAGCCGAGTCGGATGACAACAGCTTCAATGGTCAGCTTCAGATTGTAACGCGCCACATTTAATAGTCGGTAACGGCGTTGTAACGATGGAAAAAGTAATTAGTTAGATGACCCGTTACTGAAAAAAATGACGCTGTTAGTCACGCCGTTTATTCTAACGCCGTTTTTCCAAGGGATGGGCATTTCAAGCAGAACTACTATTCGGTAATCACAGGGAACTAATCGATTATTTTTCAATTAATCAATCTCCGAAAACCCTCACCTTCAACGAAACGGATGGGGAGCATGTTTTTTGCAGTCATCTTTGAAATGAGGGACGCTGTTTGCTCCGCGCGTCTGGCATCACATGTTCTTCGTCTAGTAGTGAGATAGCTGGCCATTGACTGTTGCTGTGACGACGACGGGCCTCCACTTTCTATCGGGTGCTTCGCTCCCATCTGACTGTGCATGGTTGATGAAGACTTGTGATGTGCAAGCTTTGCCTCGCAGAGATTACACTGCACCTCTGTTTCATTTGTTTTTGTTTAAATACTTCCACACGGAACTTTTTGACGGCTGCAGCACTCTCTCCATAGCTCTTCTTCTGCGATGGCTTCTAACGTAAGCCCATCATACAGCGTATCAAATGCTATATTGCCCCCTTGCGGAAGGCGCCAGTAAAACAAAGGAATATTTTTTTTCAGACATGATTTACTAATCGATTATTTATGATTTACGACTATTCGAATAATATTAAACTCAACACAGAAATTTTTCACATTCCTAAGTGCATTGTTTTCATATGATTAACAGTGTTAAATAATGATAATAATAATAATAATAATAATAATAATAATAATAGTAATAAAATGTATTTGTATAGCACTTTTCTTGACAAGGTTACAAAGTGCTTTACAAACAAGAAAAAAAACACAGTAGATAACAGATAAAGTGCAATTGAGAGAAAGCTGGCACTGACAAGACATAAAGGCAGGTAATGCAGTTATTAGAATAAATGAGACTACATTAGATAATATCAATCAATGTGGTAAAACTGGTGAGTTGTGTTAAAAAAATCAAAGTGAAATATCAAAGAAATACATTAACTGTAAAAAGGATGAAAGCACTTTGATCAGAATCTGAAAACAACAACGTATACATCACATATCACCGATAAATGTACATTTATTACATTAAATAATGTGAATCTTTCTGCAGAAAATCAAATGTTTGTTCTACTCAGTGTGATTGACAGGAGAGATGATCAGAGGAGCAGAGTTTTTACCACCATCATTATTACATGGACTGAAGAGTGGGTAGAGTTTCTGAGTGAAGCAGCAGCCAGTAAAGGAGTAGATAAGAGCTGCAGCATCAACGTCATAAAAGGAGACCAGACCCTCCTCATAATCCACAAACACCCCCATCTTCTCAGGCTGACACTTCAGAGAGAGACTGACTTCAGTGTCAGCACAAGCTTTGTACTCATTATTATTCCACAACCATATCGTCCAGTAACCATTCTGAGGAGATGCTGTGATTTGTCCCTTCCTGTTGATCGACTCTCTGGCCACTCCTAAATCCCACTTAGTCTTCTCTTTAACTTGAACCTCATAATAAAATCTTCCTGAAGAGAAACTCTGATTTGCTAAGACATAAACACAATAATCAAATCTCTCTGGGTTGTCTGAAAGATTCTTTGTTTCATCACTATCATATACTTGTTTTCCATCATCAGACAGGATGAGATCAGGATGTGCTGTATCAGGATCGAGTGTCACATCCACTGCATACTGCTGGACCCTCTTCAGCTCGGCCTCCTTCGTCTGTTTACTGAGCGTCTCCTCCAGCTGATTCACAGCTCTCACCACAGTCCCCTCATATGAAGGTGGACGGACGCTGACTCCTGTCCAGTTCTTGGTGGGTGGAGCAGCGTTCAGTGATGGGAAGCTTTGGAGGAGGTGGAGGTGGTCTTCAGACTGTGAGAGCTGCTCCACCTCAGAGCTTCTCTTCTCCAGCTCAGAGATTTCCTGTTCCAGCTCTTTGATGAAGCCTTCAGCCTGTTTCTCTGTCTCTCTCTGCTTCTCTTTGATGGTGTCGATGAGCTCGGCCTGGCTTCTCTCAACAGACTCCTTCAGAGCGCTGAAGACCTGAACACCAGCTGCTATCTCTCTGTCTGCATCTTTCTTACTGAGCTCCACTGAGCGCTTCATCTCCTGAATCTTCAGTCGTCTCTTCTGGATCCTCTGTTGAATTTCAGCGTCTGTCTTCCCCAGCTCGGCCTTCTTTCCTTCATATTCTTCTTTCAGAGGAACAACAGAATGTGTCTTGTGGTCTGAATAGGTGCAGAGCATGCAGACACACATCTGGTCGGTCTTACAGAACAGCTCCAGCAGTTTATCGTGCTTCGTACACATCCTGTCTTCCAGGTTCTCCACAGGGTCGATCAGCTGATGTCTTTTCAGGCCTGATTTTGTCAGATGAGGCTCCAGATGAGTCTCACAGTAGGAGGCCAGACACACCAGGCAGGACTTCAGGGCCTTCAGTTTGGTTCCAGTGCAGACGTCACAGGGAACTTCTCCTGGTTTGGAAACTTGTTGCTCTGAGCTGCTGCTGCTGGCTTTCTGTTGAGCTGACTGTCTGAACTGAGCAGCCATCTCAGAGATGAACGTGTTGACCTGCAGCTCAGGTCTGGTGTTGAAAGTCTTTTTACAGTTGGGACACTGACACTCATTTTTATCCCAGTGTTGAGTGATGCAGGTTTTACAGAAGTTGTGTCCACATGGTATGGCGACTGGATCAGTGAACACATCCTGACAGATGGAGCACAGAAACTGATCTTCAGTCAGCAGACAGCTGGCAGCAGACATGTTTACAGTCTGAGGATGAAAAGAAAAGAAAAACAGCTTCAGTACATTTATTAAGAATATTTATTGAGCTTTTTTCACAACAACAACTATTATTACATTTCATTTGAATATTTACTCGAATGAAACTAACTGTAGTGAAACCAGGAGAGTCGTCATGAGTCCAGAGTTAATTTCGTTGATGAAGACTATGACGAAAAATATTCGTCAACAAACCTTTTTCACGGACGAAAACTAAATAAAAGTCAGATATGATGACGATAACTGACACTTTAGTCAACGAATTAAAACGAGAGTTAGGGAGCGACGAATGGAGAAGAGATCCAAGCAGAGTGAAAAATAAGTCCCGACAGGACGATCCGTCCCAAAGGGACTTATTTTCCCGATAATGACCGCCGTTCTATACATTATCCCGCTTATGACACGGCTACTTGCCAACACGAAAAGAAACTTCACACAGTGTGTCTTTTCATAATTTATTTGTTACCGTTCAGTGTTTTTCAGCAGAGAAATATAGTTTGCCAAACCGATGCTGTTTCTCTTCTCCCTCTTCGCTGCTTTCGCCTCTTTTTCTTTTCTTGACCGATGACGACAACTCAGCCTTTTGCCAAGAGTCAAAATCACTGTATTTTCCAAATCCATACTAGTCACGTAGAAGTAGTATTTTTTCAATATGAAGTAGACTACAGATCAGCTGACGTTGCTTAGTGACCGAATATGCTGCGGTGATAAGTGACTGGACTACTTGCAGAGTAAATATTTTAGAGCGCGGAGTGATACGAAATACGTGAATCAGAGGCAAAAAGGCCACTTTCCTTGATGACGGTCAATTATGAAGTTTGCAGAAAACATCTCTGGAGCTTCACAACCAAACAGTGCTGCAGCATTCTCTTTAACAACTGGAGCAGCTGGAGACTTGTTTTAAAATGTAATAACAATAAGGAGGAAAACATAAACGAGAGATCCCAAATTCATCTGAAAAGATGTTAATTACACCGTTTTCGCCGCCAAAATCTTCAATGAAGCTGCTGAGTTAAAACTGTTAGCATGCGCCACATCAAATCGATTTTGGATTTTGGACTACAGCCTACGATCTGAATGGTACATAAACCCTGAGGGACAAGTGAGTTATTTTTTTTCTTCTGGTGATCTAGTTTTGCAGCAGTTTTCTAGTCTGATGTAAATTGTTTTCTCTCCTGTGTTTCTGACTTGACAACTGGTGAAAAAAGGTTGTCAATCTTTCTAACATCCTTCATCTGTGAAAATGTGATTTTTTTTTTTGTGAATGTGTGGCAGGAGAGAAAACATGTATTTTTGTAGTACTCATTGTGACCACTAGAGGATGAAGTGTGACACTACCTCGTGTTCTTAACAGGACTAGAAGCGTCCACACACACTAAACACAACATGCAACTATTGTGTATCAGCAGGTTATGTAACATCACTGTCACGTCTTTGTTTTGGTGAGGAGTGTTCTATAATTGATGCTAATCTGCCGTCAGTGTCACAGGTGGAATATTGTGTATTATCAGCAAGTCAGATGAAGCAGTAACATGTAACGGCCTCATTCTGATATCTGAGTCTTTTCATGTTACATCAGAGTTTATGGTTATAATGGTTACTGTCAGCTGCAGCAGTAAGAGTCCAGCACTGTTGTGTTTTATGTTTTTTGTTTAAAATGCCGTTTGTAGAGGAATTTCCATATAATATAGTCTTATAGGTTCATAGTCATAGATTTGTGTCTAGACTCTGCTCACCCAGAAGGCAGAGTTACCCTGAGGTCACGCTCTGGGTCACAGTGGAAGATTGTTTGGGGGCAGCATCTTCTCTGTGCAGCCGCCTCACAGACGACTAAGGTCACATTCTGTTCCTCCAGCATCTTCACCTTCACTGTGTCTCATACGACAAACACACTGGACTCAGGTGAGCCCGTTTCCACAGAGTATTCTGTAGTGGGTTCAATAGTCAGAGACCAGGAGGTGCTGCATTGTGTTATCACATGTCCTGTTGAGCTATGTTCTCCTTTATCGAGCTTCATTAATCACTTCAACGTCTGGCATCACATCTCCTGAATCTCTTTCTCTCCTCAGTTCATCATATTAATGGAAATTCACCAACACCTTCATTACACCAACAGTAGAAGTGACCAGGGGGCTCCAGCAGGGGGAGCATACAACTAGTGAGCTCCGTTACGGTAAACCTGCTTCATCCTTTCAGTTGTTATATTAACAATTATATAAATATATTTTTTAGTTTTCCTATTTTTTGCATACATTTTCAAACAACTCTCCAGCTACTTCAGTTTGTCAGGAGAATGCTGCAACACTGTTTTGCTGTGAAGCTCCAGAAATATTTTGTGGACTATGAAACTTTCCATCAGCATCAGAGTGAGTAGGTACTGACTGAATATTGACTTTTGGGTGAACCTACCCTTTAAAATCTTTAAAATCATAATGGTACCATTTTAAACCCCTCCATTACTTTCACATCACAGGTTAAATAATATAAATAACATGCTGCTTGTAATGTTATTGGAGGGCTAATGCTTAAGGTAGAACAAAGATTTTATATACCTTAATATTGAACACTTTTTTTGTCAATTATTTCATCATTATTAGTTTAATTGAAGCATCTGAGTGAGCAGAGCAAGAGAAAAACCACCTTCTGTGTTTAAACAGCTTTAGTGTCAGAGAGTCAGCTTGGAGGAAGAGAAAGAGGAGGAGGAGGTATAGAGAGAGAGGATGACGATGCAGAAAGCAGAGAATCAGACACATTAAATGTGAAGAAGAAAAGATGGAAGCTGCAGGAAACTGAAACTATTCCTCTCTACAACCACCGTCCTGTCTGACAAGAGCTCAGGATTTGTGTTAATACTTGAAACAGACCAGAGCAAGGTGGTAAATTAACTGTAGCTGAAGCTAGTTGTTTTGTAGCTCCTAGTAAACAAATGTAAAATTCTGTTTTTTACTCATTTGTAACCAAATATTTGGTCATGTCATTGTGTCTGTGTAGCTCAGTGTACTCACCAGTGTTTGCAGAGATTCTGCTGTTGAGAGAATCTGATGGATTCAGTTGAATTCTTCTCCAGAGAGAAACAGAGAGACTCGTCTGGACTGCAGCTCTGCTGTCGCTCAGACAAACTTTCAGTTTCATTTCAGGAAATGTGATGTTGCAGTTTATCTTCTTGTTGCTCCTCCTCTCAGTGAGGCTCTGATAGTTTAAGTGACTCATTGTAAAACACCCTCACATAGCTTTGGGACAAGGTTTTACTTTTTTATTCATTATTTTTTACTCAGTGGTGGAAGTTTACATCATTAAATTATCCAAGGGTCATGGCGGATCGATCAAACGCACCAATCTCTTCCGTCTACTTTATGGTGTGATTGAACAGTTAATTCATCATGGCCAGAGCCGGCCCTGGGCATAGGCAGTATAGGCAAATGCTAGGGGCGCTGTCATCTGTGGGGGGCGCCGCAAACGAGGGGGGGGACATAAGAAGAAGAAGAAGAAGAAGAAGAAGAAGAAGAAGAAGAAATAAAAAAATGTTTTTCTACCAGTGCCATTTCTACTATTATTTCGAAATATTATTTAAGCCCACAGCAACATTATGTCATAACAAAGACTATTAAATAACAGAGAGGCCTTTTTTCTGGGTTCTGGCTCGTTGTACTGTACCTGTCCTCTGTGAGGGGGGCGGGTCGAGAGGCCAGCTGCCTGAATCTGACCGGACCGAGACCCCAAGACCCAGAGAGCAGGGGTGGGCCATACTGCAAATGTTGGTATTGATCCGAAACCAAGTAATTACAGGGCCAGTACTGCCGATACTGATACTGATCCTTTTTACATGAAAATTCCTGATTATTGAATGATTTTGTACTTTTGCCTTTAATTAGCTGATCATGATTATGATAATAATAAAACACAGGACAAAGATTTTAGCAAAATAAGAAAATGATATTTAACATAGTTAAATTTATAACCTATCTGCATGTAGCCTAAATAGGAATACTAATGTTCCTACTAATGTTCCTTCAACAGATACACAAAAGGTTTATTATATTCTGCCATATTCATACTTTAGAGTGAACCTGAGTGAGCAGAGTGAGAGAGGTGGAGAGGAGCACTGCACATAAGGACTGAGAGAGACGCTGCAATCACACAAACCCTGTGAAGGAATACAAGTGATTTGCTGAACTTATAGAACAGAAACTACAACAAAAATATCGATCTCAACGCTCTAGTATCGATTCAGTACAAATACTCACCTTGGTATCGATACTATCGATATGTGGATCGATCCGCCCACCCCTACCAGAGAGGAATTTACTGATACTGTAGTGGAATTACAAGGTCTAACAGACTGAATCCATCCAGAGCCCAGTGAAGGAAAGGAAGGAAAGAAGAGGAAGAAAAACGTGAAAAGATACAGGTACAGTCACGTCAATGTGATGAAGTGAATGAAATTAATAGTTTAATGATCGTTGTTGGAGCAGAGTGTTAGCTTGCTAGCTAACTTCGGACAATAGTAGCATTGTTTAATAATCAATAAGTAATTCGAGTCGACATAAGTTAATGTTACTCCACCTTAAATTCATCAGGGACGTTTGGAAAGTTAACATTAGACCTGTTCAGGTGTTATTTTACAGGTGTCTTTCCTGCTTGTATGTCAGTTAAAATGCTTTTAGTTTTCCATCCCCTTTGTAATAGTGTAGTTGTAAACCTTTGGTTTATTGTGTCACAGTTTATGTTTGTTAAAGTTTACATCAGTGTTAAAGTGCAGTTAAAGTGTATTACTGTTAATACTCCACACTTTAGCTTTCCCATATCATTCATAGGGGAAATATATACACTGCACTTGTACTCTGGTTAGACTGAATTGTTTTGCAATGACAACAAAGTTAAATGTATCTCATCACATTTTCATTATTAGTCTATATTCGTCTTATGTATAGCACACATCAAGCATCTATTGTTTTTTTTTTATTATTAAAATGTAACATGCAGTGGTCACATATACTTCTCTTCTCTCTTCAGATGCACTTTAACATATTTCAGCACAGCAGAGTGACACAGCATCAGGTGCTCCTGTCCTCTACCTCAGTACAGAGAGACACAGCATCAGGTGCTCCTGTCCTCTACCTCAGCACAGCAGAGTGACACAGCATCAGGTGCTCCTGTCCTCTACCTCAGCACAGCAGAGTGACACAGCATCAGGTGCTCCTGTCCTCTACCTCAGTACAGAGAGACACAGCATCAGGTGCTCCTGTCCTCTACCTCAGCACAGCAGAGAGACACAGCATCAGGTGCTCCTGTCCTCTACCTCAGCACAGAGAGACACAGCATCAGGTGCTCCTGTCCTCTACCTCAGCACAGCAGAGAGACACAGCATCAGGTGCTCCTGTCCTCTACCTCAGCACAGCAGAGTGACACAGCATCAGGTGCTCCTGTCCTCTACCTCAGCACAGCAGAGTGACACAGCATCAGGTGCTCCTGTCCTCTACCTCAGCACAGCAGAGAGACACAGCATCAGGTGCTCCTGTCCTCTACCTCAGCACAGCAGAGTAACACAGCATCAGGTGCTCCTGTCCTCTACCTCAGCACAGCAGAGAGACACAGCATCAGGTGCTCCTGTCCTCTACCTCAGCACAGCAGAGTGACACAGCATCAGGTGTTCCTGTCCTCTACCTCAGCACAGCAGAGTGACACAGCATCAGGTGCTCCTGTCCTCTACCTCAGCACAGCAGAGAGACACAGCATCAGGACTAAATGCACCAACAGACCTGCTGACTGGCCATCTCTGCTAACTGACACAGTGAGATGAGAGTTAGTTCACAGAGGACCAGTTCAAATAAAAAAACAGTTACACATTTCCCAAAAACAAAGATGGGAGAGTGTCAACATGACTTTTGTAACAGAGTCTTAGTCAATTCTGAAAACATCAAAAGAAGCTGGCTGATGTACTCAAACAGAATGATAGCTTGCACTGCTTCTGCTGCTAAATGTTTTCTCCAAAAGAATACAGACTTAATAAGGAAGGACTGAAGGACTGGAACAATGCAAGCCACTAGGTGAAGGTTCATGAGGATAGCCAGGAGCACAACACCCACATGACAGCATGGAAGGAGCTGGAGGTTGCAAAGCGGCTGACAATAGATAAGTGAGAGACGGCACTCTGAGGCTGAGAGATAATATCTTTGCAAAATGCCTTATTTATATTGTATTTTTATCACTTGTTCCTTTCTACAGTTTTTATTTGGTTTCATATTTTTGACTTAAAAGGAATAAAATCTTGAATACATACATGCAGTTTCTGTGTGAGTGTATAAAAATTGATTGTGAAATTGACTGCCATGGAAGAGGGTGTAGGAGACTATGCGGGCCTCACATGGACGGCACCATAGATATAAATGTAGGGGACTATCACTGCTTGATAATAAAGGTCATTAATCACTGGCGATTAATAATATACTCGTAGATGGGGCACCACCTCCGTTGTTTGATTTACTGGAATAGGCTGGAGGGAACTATTCCAAACATCTAACTGTACAAGTTTGACTTGGACAGCTAGATTATCAATTTCAAGTCAATTTATTCTATCTCAATGTTCTGAAACAGTGAATTCTTTGCACGTATCCATCGGTTCTCCACATTAAAATTAAGTTCCAGACAAAGACAAATGATTATATATGTTTATTGACTGTCACGTCGCCCAGCTAAGTGTTCCCCTTTTACTTTGTCAGTTTCTCTCCTGTGCTTCCTGTATTTTATTTTGGTTCTCACTGTGTTGTCTCTGTTCCAGGTCCATCACCTCCCGTCCTTGTGTCCTTCCCTCCTGTGTGATTACCTACCCCGCCCTGATGTGCTTCACCTGTGTCTCTTTGTCTCACCTGTGTGCTTAAGTAGTCTGTCTCCCCCACCTCCTGTGCCAGTTCGTCTTAGTTTTGTCTAGCAAACAACAGATAACAGAAAAGGTAAAGACTGTAATAAGCAAAGTAATAAAGTTATGTGACCATCGGCAGATGGTAAAGTTAAAGGGTCGGGTTTTTATATATTAAATATTACGGGAGTAATCTTTTAATACTAACGAGACCCTAACCTCAACTTTCTTAAGTTCATAAGATAGAAGTCAGAACTTTAGACAGAAGTCAGAACTTAGACAGAAGTCAGAACCTTAGACAGAAGTCAGAATTTTAGACACCACTCATTCTCACGTGTGTGGATCCAGCTGTAAGAAGACGTTCAGCCTGTTTTGTCTGGGCGTCAGGAGGCACTTAAGCTTGGTCTCTTTGAGAGTTCTGGGTTGGACCACGGCATGGCGCATCGGTCCAATAGCCAGAGGAAAGGCCGGTACTCTGTTGAGGAACTTTTGGTCCAAAGGCCCAGCGGGTTTTCCCACCTCGGGAGCGCTGGGGGCAGAATCAATCTTGGCTGGGAGCATACAAAGTCTCTTTTGTTGGAGACTCCTTTCAAGGCTTCTGAGGCAGACGATGACTGCAACGTTTTTCATCAGATGATCACAGTCTTGAAAAAGACTTTTTCTTTGGTGTTTCAAGGTGGTTCTCAAGTTCTGATCCTTTCACTAATTCAACTTCTTCTGGATCAGGCGGGGATACTTTAACAGTACATAAAAATTAAAAAATTAAAAAGGAAAAGAATTTGTTCTATTACAAACTTGGATAAAAGTAAAGCACTTCAAGAAGTTATTCAATTCGCTTTCTTAGAGCTTTTTGCAAAAATAAAAGTAAAGATTACTTTAAAAAAAATAAGAATAAAAAGAATAGAAGTGAAGAGAAGAGAGAAATAGAAGAAGACAGAGAAGTGTAGTCAAAGAAGAGCAGTGACCGAAGTCGTGACCTAAGTCATGACTGAAGGTGAAACAGAGAGGAGAGAAGTGTAGTTACAGAAAGAAGTGACCAAAGTCATGACCGAAGTCAGGACCCAAGGTGGTGTGCAGAGCATCTTCTCTGTTTTTATGAGCTACAGCAGGCAGACTGAAAACAGGGGTGGGGCTGGCTGACAATACTTCTTCTGTGTTCGGAGTTTTGACCCACAACACTTTAACTAAACTATTGTTTTAATGTTTCAAAATCGTGTATTAACTTCCCAAAAACTTTACCATCTTAAAAGTCGAATTTTTGTCTTCGTTAAAAGATGTAACATGGTTATGATCCAAGAATGAAAGAATTAATTTCATAATGAGAGAAGGTCTCCGGTGATCTGTTTATAGCAAGAAAACAACACATCGTCCTACTCTACAGAGAGCAGAGGACTCGTGCTGGACATCGTTTGGCCTGAGGAAGAAGGAGTTCATCTTCTTTGGGGGGGGGAGAAAGAAGCAAATATTCAGTCAAACAGATAGGCTTTGTTTGTTAAGTTAATCTTTTCTTGTGGTTGAGAGGTCAGAGGACGGGGAAGCAGAGCCTCGTGATGGAGACGTAAGGGCTGGTGTTCCTACAAGGGCGCCGGCTAAGATCTTGCCTAGGGCACCAAATTACTCAGGGCGAGCACTGATCATGGCCCATGACTTCCTCTCTCCCTGTGGTTGTACAGCAGGACTACCCATTCAACCAGGGGGGGCGGACACAGGAGGGAAATCAACAAGTGGCACTCGGTCGTGGGTCTCACTGCTTTCCTTCCTTCTTGTTGTCAGCATGACTGACGTATCTCATTTCATCACAACTTTCTATAGCAACTGTACATCCAGTGATTTATGGATTATGATCTTTGTACTGTCTGAAACAGTCCAGAGCATGCAGACACACATCTGGTCGGTCTTACAGAACAGCTCCAGCAGTTTATCGTGCTTCGTACACATCCTGTCTTCCAGGTTCTCCACAGGGTCGATCAGCTGATGTCTTTTCAGGCCTGACATTGTCAGATGAGGCTCCAGGTGAGTCTCACAGTAGGAGACCAGACACACCAGGCAGGACTTCAGGGCCTTCAGTTTGGTTCCAGTGCAGACGTCACAGGGAACTTCTCCTGGTTTGGAAACTTGTTGCTCTGAGCTGCTGCTGCTGGCTTTCTGTTGAGCTGACTGTCTGAACTGAGAAGCCATCTCAGAGATGAACGTGTTGACCTGCAGTTCAGGTCTAGCGTTGAAAGTCTTATTACAGTACAATGACACTTGGCATTTATATCCCAGTGTTGAGTGATGCAGGTTTTACAGAAGTTGTGTCCACATGGTATGGTGACTGGATCAGTGAACACATCCAGACAGATGGAGCACAGAAACTGATCTTCAGTCAGCAGACAGCTGGCAGCAGACATGTTTGAATGTTGATTCAGTGGAAGTATTCTTCAGAGAGAAACACAGAGACTGCTCCTCCTCTCAGTGCAGCTCTGTGGTTTTATTGCCTTATCTTCAAATGCCTTAACACAGATTTGAAACAAGATGAGAATCACATTTTAGTTTACTCCTCTTTTTTCTACAGTAGAAGTATTCAGCAGCCAAAAGAACATATCATTACAAAAAGATAACATAAGAAAATAGGTGAGTGGAAGATATTCAAGAACATACTGACAGATTTCTTACTATCAGATTTACAGGAGACAAAAGTGAAGAAAAACTGAGATGGAAAAGTTTTGTCATGACTTCACAAGCAGGCTTCTCTGTGATTTACAGGTTAAAATACTTCTTTCAAAGAAATCTTTAGTGAAAAATAAAATTGTGTATTTTATACAAACCTCCTCCATTAGAAAGAGAAGTTGGCCTTGATTGATTTACACCACTGGGAAAATCACAATGTGTCTAAGAAAACACAAAGGATTTATGGTTATCATGTCAAGTCTGAAAGCTTTAATATTTTAAAGAGATTAAGAGTTTAATTATTAAACTCCTGCATCCATGTCATTAGTTTCAGTGTCAGACTGGAGATACAGTAATTTATGGAGAGGGCTGGCAGTGACACCCAGTGGACCAAACAGGAGTTGCACACAAACAGTGTTTTCTCACTCAGTCACTGCAGTAACAGAAGAGGAGTGGATGGTTCATGGACTGTTTTGTTTATTGTTGTGTGTTCATGAAGACATTGTGCTGAAGTTTTCCTCATTAAGAACATATTCTGTTTGTGATGCAGTTTATTGCACCATGTTACTGTTCATTGTTTGTGGTTGATCATCACGATGCAGCAGCTGATTAGCAGATAACTGGACTTAGTGATGAACTGAAATTGTGTAGATCACTGTTGAGTATCTAAAAAACATTGAAAGGTAAAATAATTAAGGATCACAATGTAAAATAACTGAAATGTGAAATGAGTAAGAAGTAAGAATTTGGTAAATTTAGTAAATTTTTGTTATGTTTTTTATTGTTGTTGTTTTTTCTTCCTCTTTGTATTACTGATACTTTGGGTCATTTCATGAATTGCACAGGATAGGCAAAAATAAGCCTTGGCTTCAGCCTATTCCTTTTTCGTTTACAGAGTTTGTTTAATATTTTTTATTTGGTGAGAAAATGTTGAGTGGAAGTCTGTATGATAATATTTGCCAGTTGATTGCACATGATTTAAGTATTTTATATTGTAACCGAAATAAAACTATTCATTCATTCAGATAAGGAAATCACAGAAACACAAACAGAATCATGACACCGAAAAAGTTTGTTTCACAACATTTACTTCTGATCAGAATTTCCAGAACCCTCAAAGACTCTTCTAACCATCTGGATGAAGAAATATTCTGTCTGCTGATCTGGTTGAAAAACACTTTAAATCTCAAAACTGAAAATGTTATCATCAGATACAAGATATCAGTACATAATGAAAGAAATTGGTCATATTTTGCACAAAACAACACGTTGATATTTTGACTTTGTTTAACAAACACATCACATGTGTCATTTCTGGTTACATGGAAGAAACTGAGTCACAAAATGAGAAAAAGGTTAATAAGAAGTTAAAATCATCAGAAATCATCTAACAGGACTACAAAATGAGAACAACACAGTTGAGTGGAAGATGGACAAAAACATACTAACATCATCAGACTGTAACAATCCTTTTATAGACCCCACAATGATCCATCATCATCTTACACTACAACCTCTCTCACATGTGATCTGATCTGAGAACAACTGATGGTGTCTTTAATCATCCATCCATCTTCTTCGGCTTTATCCGGGCCGGGTCGCAGGGGCAGCTGCCTGAGCAGGGACACCCAGACTTCCCAGTTCAAAGACACTTCCTCCAGCTCTTCCAGGAGGATCCCGAGGCGTTCCCAGTCCAGCCTAGCGCTATTGTCACTCCAGCATGTCCGGGGTCTTCCTCGCGTTCTCATCCCCCGGGACGCCTCAGCTGGCTCCTCTCGATGTGGAGGAGCAGCGGCTCTACTCCGAGCTCCTCCCGGGTGACAGAGCTCTTCACCCTATCTCTAAGGGAGCGCCCTGCCACCCTGCGGAGGAAACTCATTTTGGCTGCTTGTATCTGGGATCTTATTCTTTCGGTCATGACCCAAAGTTAATGGACATAGGTGAGGGTCGGAACGTAGATTGACCAGTAAATTGAGAGCTTCGCCTTTCGACTCAGCTCTCTCTTCACCACAACAGACCGATACAACGACCGCATTACTGCGGCCGCTGCACCACTATTCAACACTTATTATATATACAATGATCAGAATGATTCAGAAACAGATTTGAATTTACCACCAAAATATTTCAGGAACAGTGAAGGATGACTACTTTTAAATACTTAATAACAGAAAATGCTGATTATTTTTGAATACTTTGTTTCTGATGATTTAACAGTTCTTAGAAATATAAAGTTCATTACATCATATCAATAAGAGCGTTTGGCAGAAAAATAAGGTCAAAATGCTTCACCAGAATGTGAAAAAACAACAATATACAAACCATGTATAATCAGGAAATTTACATTTATTACATTAAATAATGTGAATCTTTCTGTAGAAAATCAAATGTTTGTTCTACTCAGTGTGATTGACAGGAGAGATGATCAGAGGAGCAGAGTTTTTACCACCATAATTAAGATATGGACTAAAGAGTGGGTAGAGTTTCTGAGTGAAGCAGCAGCCAGTAAAGGAGTAGATAAGAGCTGCAGCATCAATGTCATAAAAGGAGACCAGACCCTCCTCATAATCCACAAACACCCCCACCTTCTCAGGCCGACACTTCAGAGAGAGACGGACTGAAGGGTGAGCAAAAGCTCTATACTCATTTTTATTCCTCAAACATATCGTCCAGTAACCATTCTGAGGAGATGCTGTGATTTGTCCCTTCCTGTTGATCGACTCTCTGGCCACTCCTAAATCCCAGTCAGTCTTTTCTTTAACTTGAACCTCATGATAAAATCTTCCTGAAGAGAAACTCTGCTTTGATAAAACACAACCACAATAATCAAATCTCTCTGGGTTGTGTGGGAGATTCTTCTCTACATCACTATCATATACTTGTTTTCTATCACCAGACAGGATGAGTTTGTGTTGTGCTGTATCAGGATCGAGTGTCACATCAACTGCATACTGCTGGACCCACTTCAGCTCGACCTTCTTCATCTGTTTACTGAGCGTCTCCTCCAGCTGATTCACAGCTCTCACCACAGTCCCCTCATATGAAGGTGGACGGACGCTGACTCCTGTCCAGTTCTTGGTGGGTGGAGCAGCGTTCAGTGATGTAAAGCTTTGGAAGGTGACAAACAGTTTCTTAGAACCTGAGAGCTTCTTCACCTCAGAGCTTCTCTTCTCCAGCTCAGAGATTTCCTGTTCCAGCTCTTTGATGAAGCCTTCAGCCTGTTTCTCTGTCTCTCTCTGCTTCTCTTTGATGGTGTCGATGAGCTCGGCCTGGCTTCTCTCAACAGACTCCTTCAGAGCGCTGAAGACCTGAACACCAGCTGCTATCTCTCTGTCTGCATCTTTCTTACTGAGCTCCACTGAGCGCTTCATCTCCTGAATCTTCAGTCGTCTCTTCTGGATCATCTGCTGAATTTCAGCGTCTCTCTTCCCCAGCTTGGCCTTCTTTCCTTCATATTCTTCTTTCAGAGGAACAACAGAATGTCCCTGGTGGTCTAAAACAGTGCAGAGCATGCAGACACACATCTGGTCGGTCTTACAGAACAGCTCCAGCAGTTTATCGTGCTTCGTACACATCCTGCCTTCCAGGTTATCCACAGGGTCGATCAGCTGATGTCTTTTCAGCTGTTTAGCTGTCAGATGAGGCTCCAGGTGAGTCTCACAGTAGGAGGCCAGACACACCAGGCAGGACTTCAGGGCCTTCAGTTTGGTTCCAGTGCAGACGTCACAGGGAACTTCTCCTGGTTTGGAAACTTGTTGCTCTGAGCTGCTGCTGCTGGCTTTCTGTTGAGCTGACTGTCTGAACTGAGCAGCCATCTCAGAGATGAATGTGTTGACCTGCAGTTCAGGTCTGGTGTTGAAAGTCTTTTTACAGTTGGGACACTAACACTTGACATTTTTATCCCAGTGTATAGTGATGCAGGTTTTACAGAAGTTGTGTCCACATGGTATGGTGACTGGATCAGTGAACACATCCAGACAGATGGAGCACAGAAACTGATATTCAGTCAGCAGACAGCTGGCAGCAGACATGTTTACAGTCTGAGGGTGAAAAGTGAGAATAAGAAAACTGTAATTAGAAATCTCTTGATTAATTGTTCAATAAACTATCATTCCCGGAATATAAGGAGTCATGATGAGTTCTGACAGGTAAAAATGTGTCCTGGATACACCTCTGAGTGGAACTTCCTGTCTGAGTACAGTTCAGGTTTTGTGTTACAGGTAATAACGGTTTCTGAAAAGCAGTAAATATTATCAGCTGTACAAAGACACAGAGCAGAAACAGTAAAGTTGAAAGGACAGGGTGATAAGTTCAAGGCTTCTTACTTTAGTGTTTAACAGCTATGTAGGTTGTAAAACCGCCATTTTGTACAGTTTGGACCCAATAAAATACTCTGTCAGATAAGATCAGACACTGTGCTCTGAGCTAGGCTAGTTAGCCTTTAGCAGACAGAGTTATATGTTCCAGGCTTCTTACGTAAGTGTTTAACAGCGACATAAGCTGTAAAACAGCCATTTTGTGCTTTTAAAGGCAATAAAATACACTGTCTGATAACATGAGACACTGTGCTCTGAGCTAGGCTAGTTAGCCTTTAGTAAACTAATTTATCTGTGTTTGTCTTTGTTCTGGTTGGATTGAGCTGCTGTGCTTTACAGTAAAGGTATGTGGTTTAACAAACTCAATTAACATCAGGTATCAAGCATGATGTTTTAATATCAGGAGACAGATCAGTCAAAGTGGGTAAATTAGCTGAAGCTAAAGCTAGCTGTGACTGTGTCCTATCTAACTTTATCCAGAGTTCAGTCACTGTGGTTTGATTTCGACCTGTTTTGTAGTTCTGACTAAATGTACATGTTGAAATTGGCCGTTTACTCACCAGTGTTTGTCAGAGATTCTGCTGTTGTGTTGAGAAAGTTTTCTTCAGAGAGAAACACAGAGACTCGTCTGGACTGCAGCTCTGCTGTTACTCAAACTTTCACTTTTATATCAGGAAATGTGACATTCCAGTTTTTTCTCCCTGTTGCTCCTCTTCTCAGTGAAGCTCTTTCAGTTTTAGTGACTCACTGTGAAACTTGCTGACAAAACTTTGGAACAAGTTTTTACTTTTTTGTTTCTTGGTCTTTTCTCAGCAGTGGAAGTTTACAGCAGCCAAAAGAAGATTCAGTTACAAATAAAGCAGATAAGAAAAGAGGTCAGTGGAAGATATTCAAGAACAAACTGTGTCTTTAGATCAACAGGAAATGAAATATAATATTAATAAATATGTTTTCATTAGTGTAAAAACACCTGAAACTAAGAATCGTTGTGTTTTCGTTACTTTAGAAAGAGACGTTTATATCCACAGAGGGAGCAGCTTCTCTTCAACAGAGTCTGTCAGGTTTCTTCGGCAGCCCAGAACGGACAAATCAAACACTTTAGCAACTGCAGTAAGAGAGGGTGAGGCGAGGAGTGTGTAGTTGGTTGCAGCCTCACTGCTACATGCTACTAAATCCTCCATGTTCGACTTTTAAATCAAATTAAAATTGTAATTTTTAGAAAAATCTCCTCAGTTAGAGAGAGAAGGAGACACCACTCAAACATCAGCAGTCTGTCTGATAAAACACAGAGAGATTTATAATTATCACTTTTATTTCCTCGCATTATTTTGAAAATCCTGAAGTGTAGACGGAGCAGAAGAGCGTCAGGCTGCAGTTTAGTAAAATCTCCACCAGAGGGCGACGTCAGCTGTCATTTAATCTCTACTAACAGTTGTGTTGTGTTCAGTTCACCTTCTCCAACATAACAACAGCTTTACTTTACATTAAATGACCTCACACACTTTGCATTATCTGACATTAGATGACTTGACATAACACTCAGTACATCTTCTCTTCAGGCTCATTGTCTCTCCCTGACTCACACATCATGCAGCTGTTTGGTTTTCTAAAACAGATGAATCAGAGAAGAGTCGACCACCTGCTGCAGGTTTTGTTCTTCTTATAAGAAGCTGTTATGTGTTTGAGTCTCTGACTGGTTGAGGTTGATGTCATCAGACAGGATGGTATGCAGCAGGAGACGAGTGGATGTCTCGTCTGTGATGTCCACTTTTTTTCTTTTGATCCTTCTTCTTCTGAAATATCCAGAACATTTGTCTCCTGGTTTCCTCTGAGATGTCATGTTAGATTATATAGGATCCAAACACAGAAAGATTTAGTTCCACTGAGATATTTAACAGAGGGAGAGGAACGTCCTCAAAATCCTGAACTGGACTTGAACTCTCACCTTAGACAACATCTGGACAGCTGCACCGCTCTGTGTTCACAAACCTTCATCAATATTTTATGATAACTAATTACTGACGGACCTTGTGAGTATGTGAAAGGAGTTTACGTTTGCTGGAGGCGATGGAGAAGTTTTGTATTAAAACAACCTGCCACTTTATCACATGATAACCAGGAAAGATTGACTGAATAAGAGAGAAATGTTGTTTTATGAAAATAATGATTTTTGTGATATAAAGTGAAATCTTTTTCATAACCAGAATCATTTGCATCCAGTAATAACAAGCAAACATTTCAAATAACATGAAGAATATTTTATAACTTTTCTCCTCATGATAACAGCCTGAGGTGTTTTTGTCGTGGTGGTGTCTCCACTAGAGGGCGTCCTCAGATCTCTGGTTTAGTTCATATCAGCTGTTTCACTAGCAAGGACCACACCGTCAACGATATGCGTTTAAGGATTTATTAGTGACAAAGGAAAACGAAGTGTCGAAGATCTTGGTTCTTTTGAGTTCTTCGAGTGCGTTGTGGGGATTCTTGTAGAGAATCCGCCGCCGCTCCCGGGCAGCGACGGACCCCCAAAAACCTCCAATTACTTGAGAAGAGATGGAGCAGATCTGAGATCTTTGAGATCTGAACGGATGTAGCGGTGGTACGTTTGGGAGGACCAGCGGCCCATGAGACGTATGAAGTGTTCTGGGAAGCCATTACGGGAGGCTGAAGTGGCAGCTCCGATTCTGAAGGAGTGCCCGGAGTAGTTGTCGGGCAAAATACCCTACAATGAGAGCACATGGCGAAAGTGATGGTGGAACCAGAATCGAGTAGCCACTGGGCCGGATTCGGAGATGAAGAGAGGATCTGTCATTGTTGTGAGATTTACGGGATTGCGAGAAATTTGCGCGGGTTTCTAAGGGATTCAGTGGTGATTAGACCTTGTTGAAGAAGACGGGTGTAGACGGACCAAACTGATTGGTTTTGGTTTGCTTTAAGTGGAACACCATAGTGTCGTATGAAAAGCGAGACAAGTCAGAAATGCAAGCATGACGGCTTGAGTCGAAGTGAATGGTTGAGGAGGTGAATTCGGAGTATCTGAGGAAACCAAAAAGGCAAGCAAAAACATGGCTTCCAGGGTTTGGGCGACTTGAGGAGTGCCGTACCCGGAATGGATTGTGTGGAGGCAGATTAACAGCAAGTCGGCATTAAGAGGAAGACGGCGAGGGCTTAACGAACTGTCAACGAACAGCCGGTTATTGTCTTGGAAAGAAGCTGATACCGCTAAGGTAAGCTTGGTGATGGGTGATTTGTCATGATGAATGGGCGTAAGTATCGAAAGAAGTCGTGGTGATGAGATTGAATGACGGAAAGGTTGTGTTGTATTGGTCGTGAAAATAATGAAAGCTTTCCAAGCTGTCCAGTAGGAAGAGAGGGTCGAGGGTGATAGGCTGTGGTCGCTTATCAGGGGTATAAGCGCAGGATTTACGAGTTGAATGTCGACGCCCGACCGGCGTAGGGAAGGTATCTGCGTGAGGTGCCAAGCTTCTGAACTTCTGGCATTCATTAGCGAGCTTCGGGGGCAATTCTGCTGCAAAACATCTTCCATTGTAGAAACCCCCCAAAACCGGCCTAAGGAGCAGCATCAATGTGCAGATAGATGTCATGCGGGTGAGTCGGTTGGTCGTCGTAAAAGAAAGTGTTTCCGTTCCAATTGGTGAGAAGGTTGAGTCACGGACGGATTTCGGCAAGGCTCGAGCTATCCAGGGAGATGGAGGTCAAGAGTGATGGGACGGAAGAAGCAATGGATGGTAGGTTGAAGATAAAGGCTCGCCCTTGGGGAATGATGCGTAAGGTGAAGTTGATGTGGCCCAGAAGGGACAGAAGTTGACGTTTGGTGCGGCGCGGGGCGCAGAAGAAGGTTCAGTTGAGCTTTCCGACCGGGAATGAAGTCTAAAACTTGTTTGTGTCAATGATTCCGAGAAACTCGAGGGATGTAGAGGGGCCCTCTGTTTTCTCTGCGACGATGGGACCACGAGGTCGGAGAAGACTGAAGTCAGGGTAACCAGGCCGGAAGCGGGTGGCGATGAGGTGGGGGGAAATTGTTAGACTGGATCCAGCTGAGGGCTTCAGGTGGGGTGTCGAAGAGTTTAGGCTGAGGTGAGCCTAACAGCAAAGTAATATGTACCACGCCAGTGGATGCTGAAGAAACAGCAGAAGTCGGGGTGAATGGGAAGGACTTTGAAAGCACTAGTCTGTTCCTGGACCTTCCTTAACTTCCTTGGCAAGCGTGCGGTCAACTGAATCTGGCTCGGTTATGGTCGACTGAAGATTTTGATTTCGAAAGAGATAGATGATTGTGTGGAAGTCCTGGGTGAAAAACCTTCTTCAAGTCCTTTATGAGAAACTAGCTTTGGTGAGGTAGGTTGTACGGGCATTCGGGGTGGGCGTGGCCCCCGCTAAAGAAGGAGTAAATGTGGAGGAAGCGGCACTGGGACACGGTGCATCCGGTACTGTTGAAGCCGTTGCAAATCGAACGACCTCCTTGGTGCATGACGGGCCTGCCTTTCTTATATACGCCTTTGATTACGGGAAGATGACATCTGTTCTGGAGGTATGGGTGCTGGTGGAGCTGCCGACGACAGGCAAGAGAAGGCTGAAGCTCTCGTTTGGTTTTTGTGCGGCTCAGTGTGGGTAGCTGTGTATAAAGTGAAATTAGTGGTTGCCTGCTGAGGGGGAAGAACGGGTGCCGGCATCCCGGTGCTGACGACCCCAGCCGAAATGAGCTGCTGGGACTGATGGAGCTGGGAGATGGAAGCTCCCTGCATCCCGGCATAGGGTGCTGGCACCCGGTGCCAGGAGCCCCGGTTGAAGCGAGGTGCTGTGGTTGCTGGAATTGGACGGCAGAGGGCACTGGCATCTTGGTGCCAGGAGACTTGGTTGAAGCGAGGTGCTGCTGTTGATGGAAACAGGAAGCAGAGGGCGCTGGCATCCCGGTGCCAGGAGCCCTGGTTGAAGCAATCTGCTGTGGTTGCTGGAAATAGGCGCCAGAGGGCGCTGGCATCTCGGTGCCAGGAGCCCTGGTTGAAGCGAGGAGCTGTGGTTGCTTGAAACAGGAAGCAGGGGTAGCTGGCATCTCGGTGCCAGGAGCCCCAGTTGAAGCGAGCTGCTGTGGTTGCTTGAAACGGGAAGCAGGGGGTGCTGGCATCTCGGTGCCGGGAGCCCCGGTTGATCAAGCTGCTGTGGTTGCTTGAAACGGAAGCAGGGGGCGCTGGCATCTCGGTGCCGGGAGGCCCGGTTGATCAAGCTGCTGTGGTTGCTTGAAACGGGAAGCAGGGGGCGCTGGCATCTCGGTGCCAGGAGCCCCGATTGAAGCGAGCTGCTGTGGTTGCTGGAAACAGAAAGCAGAGGGCTCTGGCATCTCGGTGCAGGGATCAGAATCAGAATCAGAATCCTTTAATGTCCCGCAGACGGGGAAATTTGTTTGTCGCAGCGGCAGAATATTACGAGAACAGAGCAATAACAAAATAGATAATAGAATAGACTCTATAATTAAAAAGAGAAAGAAAATCGAATCGAATCGATGTGTATATGTATTTACATGATGTAGTGCAAGAATGGACGGTAATTTTTTAATATACAGACCGGAGCGGTTGAAGCGAGCTGCTGTGGTTGCTGGAAACAGGAAGCAGAGGGCGCTGGCATCTCGGTGCCAGGAGCCCCGGTTGAAGCGAGCTGCTGTGGTTGCTGGACACAGGAAGCAGAGGGCGCTGGCATCTCGGTGCCAGGAGCCCTAGTTGAAGCAAGCTGCTGTGGTTGCTCCAAACAGGAAGCAGAGGGTGCTGGCATCTCGGTGCCAGGATCAGAATCAGAATCAGAATCCTTTAATGTCCCGCAGACGGGGAAATTTGTTTGTCGCAGCAGAATATTACGAGAACAGCGCAATAGCAAAATAGACAATAGAATAGACACTATAATTAAAAAGGGGAAGAAAATAGAATCAAATCGACGTATATACACATGATGTAGTGCAAGAATTGACAGTAATTTTTATATACAGACCGGAGCCCCGGTTGAAGCGAGCTGCTGTGGTTGCTGGACACAGGAAGCAGAGGGCGCTGGCATCCCGGTGCCAGGAGCCTCTGCTGAAACAGGCTGCTGTGGTTGTTAGCAGTGGGCAGTAGGGGGCACTGGCATCCCTGTGCCAGGAGCCCCCGCAAAGTTTAGCTGCGGTGATGGCTGTAACTGGATGGCGGTGGGCACTGTGGCGTTTGCCCCTGAGGTTGGAGGATGCTGTAGCTGATGACGATAATCCTGATAGAAGTTGGAGGGTCCTGGAATCCATCTGGGCGCTCCCTCTGGAGTGTAGTGATGCGAGAAGTGGTAGCGGAAACTCTGGAGTTGTTTGATCTGGCAGAGGATCTCTGTCTCTGCTTTTGCTGCTGCTCTTTGTTTTCTTTGGGCTGTGTTATTTGATTGTACTGTCCCTTTAACAAGAGCGTAGACGTCACTGCCTGTAGGGCTGTGCGTGATGACGTCACCTGGAAGCGATCTGGTGTTAACGGAACGAGCAGCCATGAGTTTATTATTATTTTTATTTTTTATTTTATTTATTTTTTTTTTTTCAAAGATTGGCTGTTGTGGTGGCTGGAACTGGATGGCAGTGGGCACCATGTTGTAGGTTGCTGGTGTCGATGATGAAAATCCTGATGGGGATTGGAAGGTCCTGAAATCCATCTGGGCACTCCCTTTGGAGTGGAGTGATGACGAGAGGTGGTAGCAGAAACTCTAGAGTCATTTGATCTGGCTGAGGATCTCTGTCTCCACATTTGCTGCTGCACTTTCTGTTGTCTATGAGCTTTCTGCTGTCTTTGGGCTGTAGTATTTAATTGTACTGTCCCTTTTAACAGGAGCGTCGACGTCGCGGTGTGTTGCGTGCGCGTGATGACGTCACCCGGAAGAGAGCTGGTGTTGAAGGAAGAAGCACACCACGCGTGTGGAGAAAGTTTGGCTTTATAGTCCATTCGGTGAAACAGAATTCATTTGTCGTTTAAAGTTTTCTGGGGAGTGGCTACTGTCCAATCGGTGACTGTAGAAGATGAAAGCCGGTCGGGGGAACTCACCGGAGCGTGGAGACGTTGAGACCAGCGAGTTGTTCGGCCGGTGTTGGCGGAACGATGGCGGGAAGCTTTGCTTCTTGGAGGTGAAGGAGTCGGCGAACTGTGGCGAACTGCAGCGACGGTGACTTTCTGTTCCGGAATTTCCTCATCCTCTCTTTGCTGCGGAAGGAGGTGGGCTGGGAGACACGGGAAAGTCGTCGGACGAACTATGATAATCTTGGATGTTGAGGAGAGATGAACCAGGCGGGATGCGAACCATGGATGAGACGAAGTTGGTGCTCTTCGGACTCGCTCGCGCCCTAGCCGGCTGTAGGGCCACTGGAATCAGGGTCTCGGGTACGGAGGTGACGGGAAAGTTGTCGGCTTCAGATGAATGGTGATCCTGATCTCGTCTGAAAGATCGTCCCACGGGGATAGTGATACGAAGTGTGAATGGTGATCCTGATCTCGTTTCTGGGTGCGAGAGCGCAGAATACGAGAGAGAAGCAGAGGAGAGGGTCAGGTGGTTATTTATAGAAATGCGGATAGTAGGCGCTGTTGAGGTGTGGTCCTGCTCCTGAAACTTCGCCAATTAAGCTTCAATCAAACCTTCAATAACATGAAATCATCTCACACTACCAGCTGTCTCAGGTGTGATGGAGGATTGGAGCTCGTCAGCTCAAGTCAGTCTGAGAACAGCTGATGGTGTTTTTAATCACATGATTTGGTCGTCATTAGAAACATCAGCTGTTGATATCAATGACAAACTAAATAATCAATCAGACACAAGAATGTGTTCTTTTTTGCATTTTCTGTTTTATTTGTTTTTTAAAAAATCAAATAACTTTTTCTCATTTATAAATGTTTTGTAAGGATGCAACTCGTCTTATGATTACACTGATCAGACAATAAAATGGTTGAATTCAAAACATGATTGCTTCATAATTCTGAGTACAGTGTTTTCTGATAATATAATAGTCATGCAGTTATTAGAATAAATAAAACTACATTAGATAATATCAATGAATGTGGTAATACTGGTGAGTTGCTATGCTAAAAATCAATGTGACACAAAGAAAAACATTTATAGTAAAAACAATAAAATCACATTGATCAGAGTCTGAAACAAACCATATCACATCAACAATAAATAGAATAGAATAGTCTTAATCGTCATTGTACAGGAGGGTACAATGAAATTGAGGATGTACATTAATTCCATTACATAATGTGAATCTTTCTGTAAAAAATCAAATGTTTGTTCTACTCAGTGTGATTGACAGGAGAGATGATCAGAGGAGCAGAGTTTTTACCACCATCATTAACACATGGACTGAAGTATGGGTAGAGTTTCTGAGTGAAGCAGCAGCCAGTAAAGGAGTAGATAAGAGCTGCAGCATCAACGTCATAAAAGGAGACCAGACCCTCCTCATAATCCACAAACACCCCCACCTTCTCAGGCCGACACTCCAGAAAGAGACGGACTGGAGGGTCAGCAAAAACGTTGCACTCATATTTATTCCTCAAACATATCATCCAGTAACCATTCTGAGGAGTCAGTATGATTGGTCCCTTCCTGTTGATCGACTCTCTGGCCACTCCTAAAGTCCACTTAGTCTTCTCTTTAACTTGAACCTCATAATAAAATCTTCCTGAAGAGAAACTTTGCTTTGCTAAGACACAGGCACAAGTATCAAATCTCTCTGGGTTGTCTGGGAGATTCTTCTTCACATCACTATCATATACTTGTTTTCCATCATCAGATAGGATGAGTTCAGGATGTGCTGTATCAGGATCGAGTGTCACATCCACTGCATACTGCTGGACCCTCTTCAGCTCGGCCTCCTTCATCTGTTTACTGAGCGTCTCCTCCAGCTGATTCACAGCTCTCACCACAGTCCCCTCATATGAAGGTGGACGGACGCTGACTCCTGTCCAGTCCTTGGTGGGTGGAGCAGCGTTCAGTGATGGGAAGCTTTGGAGGAGGTGGAGGTGGTCTTCAGACTGTGAGAGCTGCTCCACCTCAGAGCTTCTCTTCTTCAGCTCAGAGATTTCCTGTTCCAGCTCTTTGATGAAGCCTTCAGCCTGTTTCTCTGTCTCTCTCTGCTTCTCTTTGATGGTGTCGATGAGCTCGGCCTGGCTTCTCTCAACAGACTCCTTCAGAGCGCTGAAGACCTGAACACCAGCTGCTATCTCTCTGTCTGCATCTTTCTTACTGAGCTCCACTGAGCACTTCATCTCCTCAATCTTCAGTCGTCTCTTCTGGATCATCTGCTGAATTTCAGCGTCTCTCTTCCCCAGCTCGGCCTTCTTTCCTTCATATTCTTCTTTCAGAGGAACAACATCATGTGTCTTGTGGTCTGAATAGGTGCAGAGCATGCAGACACACATCTGGTCGGTCTTACAGAACAGCTCCAGCAGTTTATCGTGCTTCGTACACATCCTGTCTTCCAGGTTCTCCACAGGGTCGATCAGCTGATGTCTTTTCAGGCCTGACATTGTCAGATGAGGCTCCAGGTGAGTCTCACAGTAGGAGGCCAGACACACCAGGCAGGACTTCAGGGCCTTCAGTTTGGTTCCAGTGCAGACGTCACAGGGAACTTCTCCTGGTTTGGAAACTTGTTGCTCTGAGCTGCTGCTGCTGGCTTTCTGTTGAGCTGACTGTCTGAACTGAGCAGCCATCTCAGAGATGAACGTGTTGACCTGCAGTTCAGGTCTGGTGTTGAAAGTCTTTTTACAGTTGGGACACTGACACTTGTCATTTTTATCCCAGTGTTGAGTGATGCAGGTTTTACAGAAGTTGTGTCCACATGGTGTGCTGACTGGATCAGTGAACACATCCAGACAGATGGAGCACAGAAACTGATCTTCAGTCAGCAGACAGCTGGCAGCAGACATGTCTACAGTCTGAGGATGAAAAGAAAAAAAAAACAGCTTCAGTACATTTATTAAGAATATTTATTGAGCTTTTTTCACAACAACAACTATTATTACATTTCATTTGAATATTTACTCGAATGAAACTAACTGTAGTGAAACCAGGAGAGTCGTCATGAATCCAGTGTTCATTTCGTTGACGAAGACTATGACAAAAAATATTTGTCAACGAACCTTTTTCACGGACGAAAACTAAATGAAAACTAAATAAAAAGTCAGATATGATGACGAAAACTGTGACAAAATATAACTGACACTTTAGTCAACGAATAAAAACGAGACGAAAATGTTTGGGAGCGACGAATGGAGAAGAGATCCAATCAGAGCGAAATATAAGTCCCGACAGGACGATCCGTCCTGAAGAGACTTATTTTCCAGATAATGACCGCCGTTCTTTACATTATCCAGCTTATTACCCGGCTACTTGCCAACACGAAAAGAAACTTGACACAGTGTGTCTTTTTACAATTTATCTGTTACCGTTCACAAGGTTTTTCAGCAGAGAAATATAGTTCACCAAACCGATGCCGTTTCTCTTCTCCCTCTTCACTGCTTTCCTCTCTTTTTCCTTTCTCGTCCGGTGACGACAACTCAGCCTTTTGCCAAGATTCGAAATCTCCGTATTTTCCAAAAATGTTAAACTTAATGTGAAACTCATCCATACTAGTGGCATAGGAGTAGTTTTTTTTTCGATATGAAGTAGACTACAGATCAGCTGACGTTGCTTAGTGACCGAATATGCTGCAGTTATAAGTGACCGGACTACTTGCGGAGCAAAGATTTTAGAGCGCGGAGTGATACGAAATACGTGAATCAGAGGCAAAAAGGCCACTTTCCTTGATGACTGTCAGATATGCTTAGCAGCGGTCAATTATACAAAAATAATTGACCGTTGACCGTTGGGAAGGTCCATTCAAGTGAATGGAGCATTCTACAGCATTAAGAAGAGCCATGTAATAAAAGCAATTTATTGTAAATATAGTTTTCTTTTATTTTTATCATTTTTTTATTTCCAAACCCTTGCTTTGGCAATATGTACAGTGTTACCTCATGCCAATAAAGTCATTTGAATTGAATTGAATTGAATTGAGAGAGAGAAAGAGAGAGATATTTACCACTCACTAAAACTAGACTAAGACTAAAAGATTTCAGATGACTAAAATATGACTAAAACTAAATGGTGTGTTATTCAAAAGACTAAATCAGAATTTGCTGTCAGAATTAACACTGCATGAATCCTGTGCTTATATTGAATCCACTGAGGGACACATTTACTATATTATTATTCTGAATAATGTGCAACACAACTCTGCTGATGTTCATCAATACATTTGCAGTCAGAATCTGCAAGTATTGAGTGTCTGGTTAATATAGACAGTCAGGTCCTGGATGATGCTGCGAGTGAAGGAAAGTTCACCCAAAAGTAAAAATGCAGTCATTATCTCCTCACCTCCATACTGAAGTCAGGTGAAGTCTGCAGAAAACATCTCTGGAGCTTCACAACAAAACAGTGCTGCAGCATTCTCTTTAACAACTGAAGCAGCTGGAGACTTGTTTTAAAATGTAATAACAGTAAGGAGGAAAACATAAACGAGAGGTCCCAAATTCATCTGAAAAGTTGTTAATTACACCGTTTTCGAGGCCAAAATCTTCACTGAAGCTGCCGAGTTAAAACTGTTAGCATGCGCCACATCAAATCGATTTTGGATCTCTGGTTTTCCAGAGATTTGGATTACAGCCTACGAGCTGAATGGTACATAAACCCTGAGGGACAAGTGAGTTATTTTTTTTTTCTTCTGGTGATCTAGTTTTGCAGCAGTTTTCTAGTCTGATGTAAACTGTTTTCTCTCCTGTGTTTCTGACTTGACAACTGGTGGAAAAAGGTTTATCAGGATAATCTTTCTAACTTCCTTCATCTGTGAAAATGTGATTTTTTTCCCCATTTCTAACAACTGAGTGAATGTTTGGCAGGAGAGAAAACATGTATTTTTGTAGTACTCATTGTGACCACTAGAGGCTGTAGTGTGACACTACCTCATGTTCTTAACAGGACTAGAAGCGTTCACACACACTAAACACAACATGCATCTATTGTGTATCAGCAGGTTATGTAACATCACTGTCACGTCTTTGTTTTGGTGAGGAGTGTTCTATAATTGATGCTAATCTGCCGTCAGTGTCACAGGTGGAATATTGTGTATTATCAGCAAGTCAGGTGAAGCAGTAACATGTAACAGCCTCATTCTGATATCTGAGTCTTTTCATGTTACATCAGAGTTTATGGTTATAATGGTTACTGTCAGCTGCAGCAGTAAGAGTCCAGTACTGTTGTGTTTTATGTTTTTTGTTTAAAATGCCGTTTGTAAAGGAACTTCCATATAATATAGTCTTATAGGTTCATAGTCATAGCTTTGTGTCTATACTCTGCTCACCCAGAAGGCAGAGTTACCCTGAGGTCACGCTCTGGGTCACAGTGGAAGATTGTTTGGGGGCAGCATCTTCTCTGTGCAGCCGCCTCACAGACGACTAAGGTCACATTCTGTTCCTCCAGCATCTTCACCTTCACTGTGTCTCATACGACAAACACACTGGACTCAGGTGAGCCCGTTTCCTCAGAGTATTCTGTAGTGGGTTCAATAGTCAGAGACCAGGAGGTGCTGCATTGTGTTACCACATGTCCTGTTGAGCTATGTTCTCCTTTATCGAGCTTCATTAATCACTTCAACGTCAGGCATCACATCTCCTGAATCTCTTTCTCTCCTCGGTTCATCATATTAATGGAAATTCACCAACACCTTCATTACACCAACAGTAGAAGTGACCAGGGGGCTCCAGCAGGGGGAGCATACAACTAGTGAGCTGCGTTACGGTAAACCTGCTTCATCCTTTCAGTTGTTATATTAACAATTATATAAATATATTTTTTAGTTTTCCTATTTTTTTCATACATTTTCAAAGAACTCTCCAGCTACTTCAGTTTGTCAGGAGAATGCTGCAACACTGTTTTGCTGTGAAGCTCCAGAAATATTTTGTGGACTATGAAACTTTCCATCAGCATGAGAGTGAGTAGGTACTGACTGAATATTGACTTTTGGGTGAACTTACCCTTTAAAATCTTTAAAATCATAATGGTACCATTTTAAACCCCTCCATTACTTTCACATCACAGGTTAAATAATATAAATAACATGCTGCTTGTAATGTTATTGGAGAGCTGATGCTTAAGGTAGAACAAAGATTTTATATACCTTAATATTGAACACTTTTTTGTCAATTATTTCATCATTATTAGTTTAATTGAAGCGTCTGAGCGAGCAGAGCAAGAGAAAAACCACCTTCTGTGTCTAAACAGCTTTAGTGTCAGAGAGTCAGATTGGAGGAAGAGAAAGAGGAGGAGGAGGTACAGAGAGAGAGGATGACGATGCAGAAAACAGAGAATCAGACACATTAAATGTGAAGAAGAAAAGATGGAAGCTGCAGGAAACTGAAACTGTTTCTCTCCACGACCACCGTCCTGTCTGACAAGAGCTCAGGATTTGTGTTAATACTTGAAACAGACCAGAGCAAGGTGGTAAATTAACTGTAGCTGAAGCTAGTTGTTTTGTAGCTCCTAGTAAAAAAAATGTAAAATTCTGTTTTTTACTCATTTGTAACCAAATATTTGGTCATGTCATTGTGTCTGTGTAGCTCAGTGTACTCACCAGTGTTTGCAGAGATTCTGCTGTTGAGAGAATCTGATGGATTCAGTTGAATTCTTCTCCAGAGAGAAACAGAGAGACTCGTCTGGACTGCAGCTCTGCTGTCACTCAGACAAACTTTCAGTTTCATTTCAGGAAATGTGATGTTGCAGTTTATCTTCTTGTTGCTCCTCCTCTCAGTGAGGCTCTGATAGTTTAAGTGACTCATTGTAAAACACCCTCACATAGCTTTGGGACAAGGTTTTACTTTTTTATTCATTATTTTTTACTCAGTGGTGGAAGTTTACATCATTAAATTATCCAAGGGTCATGGCGGATCGATCAAACGCACCAATCTCTTCCGTCTATTTTATGGTGTGATTGAGCAGTTAATTCATCATGGCCAGAGCCGGCCCTGGGCATAGGCAGTATAGGCAAATGCTAGGGGCGCTGTCATCTGGGGGGGCGCCACAAACGAGGGGGGGAATAATAATAATGATAAGAAGAAGAAATAAAAAAATGTTTTTTTACCAGTGCCATTACTACTATTATTTTGAAATATTATTTAAGCCCACAGCAACATAATGTCATAACAAAGACTATTAAACGACGGAGAGGCCTTTTTTCCGGGTTCTGGCTCGTTGTACTGTACCTGTCCTCTGTGAGGGGGGCGGGTCGAGAGGCCAGCTGCCTGAATCTGACCGGACCGAGACCCCAAGACCCAGAGAGCAGGGGTGGGCCATACTGCAAATGTTGGTATTGATCCGATACCAAGTAATTACAGGGCCAGTACTGCCGATACTGATACTGATACTTTTTACTTGAAAATTCCTGATCATTGAATGATTTTGTACTTTTGCTTTTAATTAGCTGATCATGATTATGATAATAATAAAACACAGGACAAAGATTTTAGCAAAATAAGAAAATAATATTTAACATAGTTAAATCTATAACCTATCTGCATGTAGCCTAAATAGGAATGCTAATGTTCCTTCAACAGATACACAAAAGGTTTATTATATTCTGACATCTTCATACTTTAGAGTGAACCTGAGTGAGCAGAGTGAGAGAGGTGGAGAGGAGCACTGCACATAAGGACTGAGAGAGACGCTGCAATCACACAAACCCTGTGAAGAAATACAAGTGATTTGCTGAACTTATAGAACAGAAACTACAACAAAAATATCGATCTCAACGCTCTAGTATCGATTCGATACAAATACTCACCTTGGTATCGATACTATGGATATTTGGATGGATCCGCCCACCCCTACCAGAGAGGAATTTACTGATACTGTAGTGGAATTACAAGGTCTAACAGACTGAATCCATCCAGAGCCCAGTGAAGGAAAGGAAGGAAAGAAGAGGAAGAAAAACGTGAAAAGATACAGGTACAGTCACGTCAATGTGATGAAGTGAATGAAGTTAATAGTTTAATGATCATAGTTACTGTTGTTGGAGCAGAGTGTTAGCTTGCTAGCTAACTTCAGACAATAGTAGCATTGTTTAATAATCAATAAATAATTCGAGTCGACGTAAGTTAATGTTACTCGATCTTAAATTCATCAGGGACGTTTGAAAAGTTAACATTAGGCCTGTTCAGGTGTTATTTTACAGGTGTCTTTCCTGCTTGTATGTTAGTTAAAATGCTATTAGTTTTCCATGCCCTTTGTAATAGTGTAGTTGTAAACCTTTGGTTTATTGTGTCACAGTTTATGTTTGTTAAAGTTTACATCAGTGTTAAAGTGCAGTTAAAGTGTATTACTGTTAATACTCCACACCTCAGCTTTCCCATATCATTCATAGGTGAAATATATACACTGCACTTGCACTCTGGTTAGACTGAATTGTTTTGCAATGACAATAAAGTTGAATGAATCTCATCACATTTTCATTTTTAGTCTATATTAGTCTTTTGTATGGCACACATCATACATCTGTTGTTGTTTTTTTTTTTATTAAAATGTACCATGCAGTCGTCACATATACCTCTCTTGTCCTCTTGTCTCTTGTCACAGCAGAGTGACACAGCATCAGGTGTTCCTCTACCTCAGCACAGCAGAGTGACACAGCATCAGGACTAAAGGCACCAACAGACCTGCTGACTGGACATCTCTGCTTACTGACACAGTGAGATGAGAGTTAGTTCACAGAGGACCAGTTCAAATAAAAAGCAGTTACACATTTCCCAAAAACAAACATGGGAGAGTGTCAACATGACTTTTGTAACAGAGTCTTAGTCAATGCTGAAAACATCAAAAGAAGCTGGCTGATGAACTCAAACAGAAATGATAGCTTGCACTGCTTCTGCTGCTAAATGTTTCCTCCAAAAGAATACAGACTTAATAAGGAAGGACTAAAGGACTGGAACAATGCAAGCCACTTGCTGAAGGTTCATGAGGATAGCCAGGAGCACAATACCCACATGGCAATATGGAAGGAGCTGGAGGTCGTTTTGCAAAGCGGCTGACGATAGATAAGTGAGAGACAGCACTCTGAGGCTGAGAAATGATTTGTTTGCACAATGCCTTATTTATATTGTATTTTTATCACTTGTTCCTTTCTTCAGTTTTTATTTGGTTTGATATTTTTGACTTAAAAGAAATAAAATCTTGAATACATACATGCAGTTTCTGTGTGAGTGTGTGAAATTGATTGTGAAATTGACTGCAATGCAAGAGAGCGCCAGCTAAGATCTTGCCTAGGGCACCAAATTACTCAGGGCGGGCACTGATCATGGCCCATGACTTACTCTCTCCCTGTGGTTGTACAGCAGGACTACCCATTCAACCAGAGGGGGCGGACACAGGAGGGAAATCAAGAAGTGGCACTCGGTCATGGGTCTCACTGCTTTCCTTCCCTCTTGTTGTCAGCAGGACTGACGTATCTTATTTCTGCATGACTTTCTATAGCAACTGTACATCCAGTGATTTATGGATTATGATCTTTGTACTGTCTGAAACAGTGCAGAGCATGCAGACACACATCTGTTTGGTCTTACAGAACAGCTCCAGCAGTTTATCGTGCTTCGTACACATCCTGTCTTCCAGGTTCTCCACAGGGTCGATCAGCTGATGTCTTTTCAGGCCTGACTTTGTCAGATGAGGCTCCAGGTGAGTCTCACAGTAGGAGGCCAGACACACCAGGCAGGACTTCAGGGCCTTCAGTTTGGTTCCAGTGCAGACGTCACAGGGAACTTCTCCTGGTTTGGAAACTTGTTGCTCTGAGCTGCTGCTGCTGGCTTTCTGTTGAGCTGACTGTCTGAACTGAGCAGCCATCTCAGAGATGAACGTGTTGACCTGCAGTTCAGGTCTGGTGTTGAAAGTCTTTTTACAGTTGGGACACTGACACTTGTTATTTTTATCCCAGTGTTGAGTGATGCAGGTTTTACAGAAGTTGTGTCCACATGGTGTGCTGACTGGATCAGTTAACACATCCAGACAGATGGAGCACAGAAACTGATCTTCTGTCAGCAGACAGCTGGCGGCAGACATGTTTACAGCCTGAGGACAAAATAAGAAAAAAGCAAAAGTATAATAACATTCATTTAGAATTTTTAATCAGAGGATATTGAAAAATTATTGGTGGAATATTCAGAGAATCATCATGATTGCCAAATGAAAGGGAGCACATTGGTTATCCAGACCACTTCCTCCTCTAGCTCCCTTAACCAAATAAATCTCTCTGACTTCCTCCAGTGGTCACGTGAGTCCCTGCCTATCAATGTGTTGGTAAATTCTGGTGGAGACGACAGCTTAATTGATTCAGTCATGGTCCAGCAAGCTTTTGTTCCTGTTCTGCCTGTCAACAATCCCAAGACTGTCAGTTCCCTAGATGGCAAACTACTGGCTAAGGTCACCCATGGCCCAGTCCAGGTTACTGTCCTCATCCTCATCAACCATACTCTGTCCTATTGCTCTGGCTCCCAAAATGGCAATCGTTCGTGAGTACTTCATGAGGAGTATTCTTCCAAGTTAACTTGCCATCCTGATGTTCAATGCACTCAGCTGTTCCTCCGTCAATGCTTCTCGGGGCCAGGACTTACTCAGTATGTCAAGGAGTTTGTGGCAGCCTGCACGGTTTGTGCCCGGAGCAAGGCCTCTCATTGCCCCCCTGTTGGTCTCCTCCATCCTCTATCTGTGTCAAGCCGCCTCTTGTCCCATGTGGCAGTGTTGTCACCAGATTACCGCCTTCCGAGGGTTGTACCATCATACCAACCATAATCGACCACTTCCCTAAGTCTGTCCATTTTGACCCATAACCCAAGCTGCCTTCAGCTTTGAGACTGCCCAGCTCCTCGTTCTCCACATGTTTCAACTCGTGTTTTGATGTCTTCAAGGTGTGGCAGGCTTTCTGTGGGGTGCTGGGGGCAACCTCGAGTCTCACATCTGGTTACCAAACATGCTAACCAGGACCTGGAAGCCACCCTTGGCTGTTTGACACCTCGACATCCTTCCTCCTGGTGCAACTTCCCTTTCTGGGTTGAGTATTCACACAACTCCCGCACTTGTGCAGCCACCGGCAAGACCCCCTTAATGACAATTCCAGATTTTCAATCCCCTTTGTTCCACACACACAGGAAGCAGTGATGGCTTTCCCCTCTATTCAAGTCTACTTAAACCATTGTAAGGATGTCTGGCACACTGCACATGCTGCCCTGATGCTCCTCTCCGCACAGCCAATGCCTGGCAGACCTACGTCGTTCCCCTGCTCCCCAGTACCAACCCAGACAGAAGGTTTGGCTCTCCGCCCGGGACTTGTCCCTTCAGTTGGATTCCCGCAAACTGGCTCCTCATTATGTTCGCCCCTACGAAGTTGAGAGGTTCAGCAATCCTGCGGCAGTTCGCCTCAAGTTGCCTGCATCCCGATGGGTCCAGCCTTAATTCCACGTCTCTCAGTGGAAGCCCGTTTCCATAAGCATCCTTAGCCCTCTGGCTGAACCCACTCCTCCTAACCCATCTCATCAAGGACCAGCCAGCCTTTACTGTCTCCAAGATCCTGGACGTTTGTCGACAGGGCCAGGGTTTTCAGTTCCTTGATGACTGGGAGGGGTACAGTCCTGAGGAATGTTCTGGAGTTTCCGCCAGGGGTCTCAAACCCAACCATATGCTTCTCTCTGACTTCTATCGTCAGTACCCTGACAAGCCTGGTAGGACAATTGGAAGTATCCATTAGTGGGGGGGAACTGTTATGATGGGACTTTGTGGTGTAGTGTTTATGTACTTTGTGTTTTAGAGGCGCTTGGTGAGACCGGGCATGGCTTTTCTACTGGGTGGAGCTGTGCCGGTCCACACACTTGCAGCTTATTGGATGTAATCAGCACCTGCTCTTATACCCAGACCTTCCCTATGCACGGTGCCAGATTAATGTCGCCAGCTCTAGTGGTACTTGGTTTCTCTCATTCTCTTGAGTATATGTATTAAGAGTCTTTTGAGATATTCACTTCCAAGTGCCTTAATCCAGCTTCTCTCCTCTTCCAGTGTGATCGGACCATTCCTGTGGCCTAGCCCCTCTACCACCCACCACCTAGCTTTCCGCACCTCTAGCACTCTACACAACCCTGACGGCCTGAGCCAGCCACCTGCGTAACCGTGAGTCTCTACCTGCACAACCCTGGAAGCCACCTGCCTGTGCTTGAACTCAACAACTCAATCTGCCAGGAATTCCTTTGTGATTAATTAATTCACCTTTAAAATGTAATCCCTGTGTAGGATAGTATGTGGTCCTGACATGGGCAGCACCATAAATATATAATGTAGGAGACACTGCTCACACACTACTTTGATATATATATGATAATTAATCACTGGTAATTAATTTTACACTCGTAAATGGGGCACCACCTCCGTGTTTAGTTACTGGAATAATCCGGAGGACATTATTCCAAACACCTAACTGTACCAGTTGGCTTGGACGGTCTTGGGAGTCAGGAGACACTGAGGTTTGATGTTCTTGAGAGTTCTGGGTTGGACTACGGCACGGCGCGTCGGTCCAGTAGCCAGAGGGAAGGCTGGTACTCAGATGATCACAGTCTTAAAAAAGACTTTTCTTGGTCGTTTCAAGTAGTGGTACTTAAGTCCTGATTCTGAAATTAATTCAACTTCACTTGATATCAGGCGACACATATTAACGATTAACTAGTTCCTTATTAGCTGCATGTTGACTCTTTATTAGTCATTATAAAGCACTTTATAATAATAAATAATTCCTTATTCTGCAAGATCATTTCTACAACTACTAGAACATTTATAAAGAGTTTCCCTCAATAACCTCCTAATTAGTGATATTGATAGTAAATAAGGGAGTTGTTGGACATGAATGAAGTCATTCCTCCTGAAGTCACATGTATAAATATAGTTTGATGTTATGTGACAAAACTCAAAACTAGAAGTTGTAAAAGAGTCCAAATAACTCTAAATCAAGTCTCTCTCAGTGACGTGTTGCTCTTATAGTTGAACCTTTGTGGGTTAATAAGTGTCAAAACACTGACACAACTACCACTGATAAATATGAGGTATTAAAAAAACTAAAGTCTGAAAGCAGTTCAATCACAATGTTTTAAAACATCAGCAAACTGTTCAGTTTTCTGTCCTCCAGGTAAAGATAAGTACAACAAAAATGGTCTTGCTCCATGTAAAAATACTGATGCTAATGTCATAGCTGTTTAAGGAGGCTATAGATCTGAAGCCTTTTATAAAATACCTTTGAGAAAGTTAAATGCATCATATCTTGGCTTTCGATCAGAAAACATCTGTAGATTTTTGTGTTCATGTCATCAGATGAGATGATGGATTACATGAGGTACCTCAATGGGTTCAGAACGTCAAAATGCAGCTACAGTTACCTGAAACAAAGTTATTTCTTATTACAAGATTACACAACAAAAGAGAGATGAGTTTACTTCCTGTTGAATGTAAACTGTATATCTATAAAGTCGTACAGACAAATGTAGTGGAGTAGAAGTACAATATTTCCTCCTCAGATGTTGTGGTGGGAAAATAAAAAGCCTCCAAAAACAGAAACTCTCAAGAAATTCTGATAATGTCATGTTTGTATGTGAGTAAATGTACTTAGTAACTTCATGTCTGTGACTGTAACATTTCAGTGTGTATCTGTTCCAAACACTTTACAGTCTGTGATCCATCACATCAACTAATCCCTCTGCACTTCACTGCTGTTCTCCAAAGTGTTGAGCAGCTTTTCTCCGTCTGAAACATTTCTCACAGATACAATAGAAGGAGGAAAATAAAAGTTCTGACCTGAGATAAAGAAACATTCTGATTGGACCACAGCTGTAGATTAAAGAGCTTCTCTGTGATTCTGCACTTTTAAAAGAAGCTGAGTACAATTATTGTAAAGTTAAAGTCTGAGTTTAATCAGACACAATGAAATGTGTCTCTCTCCTCCTTCTCTCCTGGGGACGCTGTCTTTTTCTGTTTTATTAAGAAGATTAGAAATATGATAAAATAACTTTTTGCTCATTTTTAACATCATTGTCAAGATGCAAGTCTTATATTTACAATAATCAGACAATAAAATGGTTAAACTCAACACACAAATGTTTCATGTATCTGAGTATATTGTTTTTTGACAATATAATAGTCATGCAGTTATTAGAATAAATGCGACTACATAAGATAATATCAATAAATGTGGTAAAACTGGTGTGTTGTTGTGGTGAAAAATCAAAGTGACACATCAAAGAAAACATTTATAGTGAAAAGGATCAAATCATATTGATCAGAACCTGAAAAAATGATGTATACATCACACATCACTAATAAATATACATTTACTACACTAAATGATGTGAATCCTTCTGTAGAAAGTCAAATGTTTGTTCTACTCAGTGTGATTGTCAGGAGAGATAATCAGAGGATCAACGTCATAAAGGGAGACCAGACCCTCCTCATAATCCACAAACACTCCCACCTTCTCAGGCCGACTCTTCAGAGTGAAGAAGACTGGAGGGTCAGCAAGAACTCCGCAGACATTTTTATAAGCCGGAAATATCCTCCAGTAACCATTCTGAGGAGATGCTTTGATGTATCCCTTCTTGTTGATCGACTCTCTGGCCACTCCTAAACACCACTTCGTCTTGTCTTTAACATGAACATAATAAAATCTTCCTGAAGAGAAACTCTGTGCTGCTAAGACACAGGGACATTTATCAAATCTCTCTGGGTTGTCTGAAAGTTTCTACTTGACATCACCATGTTTAACTTGTTTTCCATCATCAGACAGGATGAGATCAGGATGTGCTGTACCAGGATAGAGTGTCACATCCACTGCATACTGCTGGACCCTCTTCAGCTCAGCCTTCTTCATCTGTTTACTGAGCGTCTCCTGCAGCTGATTCACAGCTCTCACCACAGTCCCCTCATATGAAGGTGGACAGACGCTGACTCCTGTCCAGTCCTTGGTGGGTGGAGCAGCGTTCAGTGATGGGGAGCTTTGGAAGTTGATGAAAATGTTCTATTTAGAACTTGAGATTTTGAAGCCACCAAAAGAACCAACCCAAAGAAGATCAAGATAGCAAGTGAGTGCATTAAGTTTCAGACATGGTGAGAAATCAAAATGTTCTCGACTTCCTTCCCGATGGATGCAGAAGAAGTAGGAGAGAGTTCGCAATTAGAACTTATGGAAATGCAGTATGATAATTCTCTGAAGAATCAGCATCAGCATCTCTCCCTACCGACTTCTACCAGAGCTTGGAAATGCCAAGTTTCCTCTTATGAGACGCCATGCAGAAATAATTATGAGACTGTTACTAAACAGACAGTTTAGTAACTTTCTATGAGACTGATTTGATGACTTGGCTATCTTTCACTTCAAGGGTGGTGCCTCAAGGTGGTCTAATGTGAACTGGATCTTATTAATCATAATTAGTATTTATCTCTGATATTCATGGACATTATTGATAGCCAAATTTAACCCAAGACTCCCTTTCAATGTTGCGTGATACTACAATATACTAACACTACATATGGTGCCCCATGTGAGGCTGTTGGCAATCATTCAAAATTGTGCAATATTAAATTCAGCATAATTTGGCCAGTGCTAAAATTTGATTCACATCTTGAACCCTTCAGTCAAAAGGCTGAACATTTTACCACACTAGTCTACTACAGGAGAAGTTGTTTATTACTTATAAACACGGTGATGAGAATTGATTTATCTCTCAAATATCAAATTTAGCCCATTTGACTTACCAAAATCTTTTTGGTTGTTGAGACATTTCTGTTGCCGTGACTCAATTTAAAAGTGCTCTGTACAAATTGTAGGAATTTCAGTTTATTATTTGAATATCCAGTGTTGTGTGTCACGATGGAAAATGACTGATGTTGATGTTTCTGTTTCAGCTGACCTTAGATCAGAATACTTTATAATACCCATGAGAACATTAAATGCACCATGCTGTCACTGTGGATTAGAAAGTTTACATCATCGGGTTTTGGGGGTTATGTCATCAGACAACAGCATGGATGATATGACGTTCCTTAATATGAGGATATTTCTAAGACTGTGAACAAAATGCATGTCATCTTTGTCAAATTAATTGAGTTTTAACATAACACAACAACAGTTATTTGAGATTAATTCTTGTTTAATGAAAAATGTGAATTTGCAAACAGAAAATCCAGATGTTAGACGATGTAGTAGAGTAAAAACTACAATATTTCCTCTCACAGTGGTGAAAAGTAAAAACAGCCCCCAGAAACAGAAACGTAGGGCAAGTTAAGTTTTTTGATTTTGTATGCGAGTGACTACCTTGTTACTTCCTGTCTGTGACTGTAACATAGCAGTGTGTATCTGTTCCAAACACTTTACAGTCTGTGATCCATCACAGCAACTAATCCCTCTGCACTTCACTGCTGTTCTCCAAAGTGTTGAGCAGTTTTTTTCCGCCTGAAACATTTCTCACAAATACATTACAAGGAGAAACATTTTTACCTGAGATGGAGAATCCTTCTGATTGAACCACAGCTGTAGATTAAAGAGCTTCTCTGTGATTCTGCACTTTTAAGGGGTAAGCTGAGTACAATTATTTTATAGTTAAAGTCTGTGCTTACATAACACACAGAGAAGCTCCTCAGTAACATGAGAAGACATGAACCAGATAGATTTCATTATTCTCCTGCCTTCATGTAATCTGCTTCAGCATCAGACTGTAGTTCTTTATTAAGAGCAGGTCCTCATGTGGACACAGGCTGCAGTTTGTCTTGAGCTCCACTAGAGGGCATCCTCAGATCTCTGGTTTAGTTCATATCAACTGTTCAAACCTTCAATAACACGACATCATCTCACACTACCAGCTGTCTCAGGTGTGATGGAGGATTGGAGTTCATCAGCTCAAGTCAGTCTGAGAACAGCTGATGGTGTTTTTAATCACATGATTTGGTCGTCATTAAAAACATCAGCTGTTGATATCAATGACAAACTAAATAATCAATCAGACACAAGATTTTTTTTTTTTTTGCTTTTTCTGTTTTATTCATGAAGAAAAAAAATCAAATTACTTTTTGCTCTTTTATAAATGCTTTGTCAGGATGCTCATCTTACATTTACAATGATCAGACAAAACTCAACAGACAAATATTTCACATAAATGAGTACATTGTTTTCTGATGATTTAACAGTGTTGAAGGCAGGTAATGCAATTATTGAAATAAATGAGACTACGTTAGATAATATCAATCAATGTGGTAAAACTGGTGTGTTGTTAGTGGTAAATATCTGAGTGACACATCAAGAAAAACATTTATAGTTAAAACAATAAAATCACATTGATCAGAATGTGAAACAAACCCTATCACATGACCAATAAATGTACATTCATTACATTAAATGATGTGAATCTTTCTTTAGAAAATAAAATGTTTGTTCTACTCAGTATGATTGACAGGAGAGATGATCAGAGGAGCAGAGTTTTTACCACCATCATTATTACATGGACTGAAGAGTGGGTAGAGTTTCTGAGTAAAGCAGCAGCCAGTAAAGGAGTAGATGAGAGCTGCAGCATCAACGTCATAAAAGGAGACCAGACCCTCCTCATAATCCACAAACACCCCCACCTTCTCAGGCTGATGCTTCAGAGAGAGACGGACTGAAGGGCCAGCACAAGCTTTGTACTCATTATTATTTCTCAAACATATCATCCAGTAACCATACTGAGGAGACAGTTTGATGTTTCCCTTCCTGTTGATCGACTCTCTGGCCACTCCTAAATCCCAGTCAGTCTTAACTTGAGCCTCATTATAAAATCTTCCAGGAGAGATACTCTGATTTGCTAAGACGTTAGCACAAGTATCAAATCTCTCTGGGTTGTCTGGGAGATTCTTCGTTACATCACCATGTTTAACTTGTTTGCCATCATCAGACAGGATGAGTTTGGGATGTGCTGTATCAGGATCGAGTGTCACATCCACTGCATACTGCTGGACCCTCTTCAGCTCGACCTTCTTCATCTGTTTACTTAGCGTCTCCTCCAGCTGATTCACAGCTCTCACCACAGTCCCCTCATATGAAGGTGGACGGACGCTGACTCCTGTCCAGTTCTTTGTGGGTGGAGCAGTGTTCAGTGATGGGGAGCTTTGGAGGAGGTGGAGGTGGTCTTCCGACTGGGAGAGCTGCTCCACCTCAGAGCTTCTCTTCTCCAGCTCAGAGATTTCCTGTTCCAGCTCTTTGATGAAGCCTTCAGCCTGTTTCTCTGTCTCTCTCTGCTTCTCTTTGATGGTGTCGATGACCTCGGCCTGGCTTCTCTCAACAGACTCCTTCAGAGCTCTGAAGACCTGAACACCAGCTGCTATCTCTCTGTCTGCATCTTTCTTACTGAGCTCCACTGAGCGCTTCATCTCCTCAATCTTCAGTCGTCTCTTCTGGATCATCTGCTGAATGAACATTCATTTAGAATTTTTAATCAGAGGATATTGAAAAATTATTGGTGGAATATTCAGAGAATCATCATGATTGCCAAATGAAAGGGAGCACATTGGTTATCCAGACCACTTCCTCCTCTAGCTCCCTTAACCAAATAAATCTCTCTGACTTCCTCCAGTGGTCACGTGAGTCCCTGCCTATCAATGTGTTGGTAAATTCTGGTGGAGACGACAGCTTAATTGATTCAGTCATGGTCCAGCAAGCTTTTGTTCCTGTTCTGCCTGTCAACAATCCCAAGACTGTCAGTTCCCTAGATGGCAAACTACTGGCTAAGGTCACCCATGGCCCAGTCCAGGTTACTGTCCTCATCCTCATCAACCATACTCTGTCCTATTGCTCTGGCTCCCAAAATGGCAATCGTTCGTGAGTACTTCATGAGGAGTATTCTTCCAAGTTAACTTGCCATCCTGATGTTCAATGCACTCAGCTGTTCCTCCGTCAATGCTTCTCGGGGCCAGGACTTACTCAGTATGTCAAGGAGTTTGTGGCAGCCTGCACGGTTTGTGCCCGGAGCAAGGCCTCTCATTGCCCCCCTGTTGGTCTCCTCCATCCTCTATCTGTGTCAAGCCGCCTCTTGTCCCATGTGGCAGTGTTGTCACCAGATTACCGCCTTCCGAGGGTTGTACCATCATACCAACCATAATCGACCACTTCCCTAAGTCTGTCCATTTTGACCCATAACCCAAGCTGCCTTCAGCTTTGAGACTGCCCAGCTCCTCGTTCTCCACATGTTTCAACTCGTGTTTTGATGTCTTCAAGGTGTGGCAGGCTTTCTGTGGGGTGCTGGGGGCAACCTCGAGTCTCACATCTGGTTACCAAACATGCTAACCAGGACCTGGAAGCCACCCTTGGCTGTTTGACACCTCGACATCCTTCCTCCTGGTGCAACTTCCCTTTCTGGGTTGAGTATTCACACAACTCCCGCACTTGTGCAGCCACCGGCAAGACCCCCTTAATGACAATTCCAGATTTTCAATCCCCTTTGTTCCACACACACAGGAAGCAGTGATGGCTTTCCCCCTCTATTCAAGTCTACTTAAACCATTGTAAGGATGTCTGGCACACTGCACATGCTGCCCTGATGCTCCTCTCCGCACAGCCAATGCCTGGCAGACCTACGTCGTTCCCCTGCTCCCCAGTACCAACCCAGACAGAAGGTTTGGCTCTCCGCCCGGGACTTGTCCCTTCAGTTGGATTCCCGCAAACTGGCTCCTCATTATGTTCGCCCCTACGAAGTTGAGAGGTTCAGCAATCCTGCGGCAGTTCGCCTCAAGTTGCCTGCATCCCGATGGGTCCAGCCTTAATTCCACGTCTCTCAGTGGAAGCCCGTTTCCATAAGCATCCTTAGCCCTCTGGCTGAACCCACTCCTCCTAACCCATCTCATCAAGGACCAGCCAGCCTTTACTGTCTCCAAGATCCTGGACGTTTGTCGACAGGGCCAGGGTTTTCAGTTCCTTGATGACTGGGAGGGGTACAGTCCTGAGGAATGTTCTGGAGTTTCCGCCAGGGGTCTCAAACCCAACCATATGCTTCTCTCTGACTTCTATCGTCAGTACCCTGACAAGCCTGGTAGGACAATTGGAAGTATCCATTAGTGGGGGGGGAACTGTTATGATGGGACTTTGTGGTGTAGTGTTTATGTACTTTGTGTTTTAGAGGCGCTTGGTGAGACCGGGCATGGCTTTTCTACTGGGTGGAGCTGTGCCGGTCCACACACTTGCAGCTTATTGGATGTAATCAGCACCTGCTCTTATACCCAGACCTTCCCTATGCACGGTGCCAGATTAATGTCGCCAGCTCTAGTGGTACTTGGTTTCTCTCATTCTCTTGAGTATATGTATTAAGAGTCTTTTGAGATATTCACTTCCAAGTGCCTTAATCCAGCTTCTCTCCTCTTCCAGTGTGATCGGACCATTCCTGTGGCCTAGCCCCTCTACCACCCACCACCTAGCTTTCCGCACCTCTAGCACTCTACACAACCCTGACGGCCTGAGCCAGCCACCTGCGTAACCGTGAGTCTCTACCTGCACAACCCTGGAAGCCACCTGCCTGTGCTTGAACTCAACAACTCAATCTGCCAGGAATTCCTTTGTGATTAATTAATTCACCTTTAAAATGTAATCCCTGTGTAGGATAGTATGTGGTCCTGACATGGGCAGCACCATAAATATATAATGTAGGAGACACTGCTCACACACTACTTTGATATATATATGATAATTAATCACTGGTAATTAATTTTACACTCGTAAATGGGGCACCACCTCCGTGTTTAGTTACTGGAATAATCCGGAGGACATTATTCCAAACACCTAACTGTACCAGTTGGCTTGGACGGTCTTGGGAGTCAGGAGACACTGAGGTTTGATGTTCTTGAGAGTTCTGGGTTGGACTACGGCACGGCGCGTCGGTCCAGTAGCCAGAGGGAAGGCTGGTACTCAGATGATCACAGTCTTAAAAAAGACTTTTCTTGGTCGTTTCAAGTAGTGGTACTTAAGTCCTGATTCTGAAATTAATTCAACTTCACTTGATATCAGGCGACACATATTAACGATTAACTAGTTCCTTATTAGCTGCATGTTGACTCTTTATTAGTCATTATAAAGCACTTTATAATAATAAATAATTCCTTATTCTGCAAGATCATTTCTACAACTACTAGAACATTTATAAAGAGTTTCCCTCAATAACCTCCTAATTAGTGATATTGATAGTAAATAAGGGAGTTGTTGGACATGAATGAAGTCATTCCTCCTGAAGTCACATGTATAAATATAGTTTGATGTTATGTGACAAAACTCAAAACTAGAAGTTGTAAAAGAGTCCAAATAACTCTAAATCAAGTCTCTCTCAGTGACGTGTTGCTCTTATAGTTGAACCTTGTGGGTTAATAAGTGTCAAAACACTGACACAACTACCACTGATAAATATGAGGTATTAAAAAAACTAAAGTCTGAAAGCAGTTCAATCACAATGTTTTAAAACATCAGCAAACTGTTCAGTTTTCTGTCCTCCAGGTAAAGATAAGTACAACAAAAATGGTCTTGCTCCATGTAAAAATACTGATGCTAATGTCATAGCTGTTTAAGGAGGCTATAGATCTGAAGCCTTTTATAAAATACCTTTGAGAAAGTTAAATGCATCATATCTTGGCTTTCGATCAGAAAACATCTGTAGATTTTTGTGTTCATGTCATCAGATGAGATGATGGATTACATGAGGTACCTCAATGGGTTCAGAACGTCAAAATGCAGCTACAGTTACCTGAAACAAAGTTATTTCTTATTACAAGATTACACAACAAAAGAGAGATGAGTTTACTTCCTGTTGAATGTAAACTGTATATCTATAAAGTCGTACAGACAAATGTAGTGGAGTAGAAGTACAATATTTCCTCCTCAGATGTTGTGGTGGGAAAATAAAAAGCCTCCAAAAACAGAAACTCTCAAGAAATTCTGATAATGTCATGTTTGTATGTGAGTAAATGTACTTAGTAACTTCATGTCTGTGACTGTAACATTTCAGTGTGTATCTGTTCCAAACACTTTACAGTCTGTGATCCATCACATCAACTAATCCCTCTGCACTTCACTGCTGTTCTCCAAAGTGTTGAGCAGCTTTTCTCCGTCTGAAACATTTCTCACAGATACAATAGAAGGAGGAAAATAAAAGTTCTGACCTGAGATAAAGAAACATTCTGATTGGACCACAGCTGTAGATTAAAGAGCTTCTCTGTGATTCTGCACTTTTAAAAGAAGCTGAGTACAATTATTGTAAAGTTAAAGTCTGAGTTTAATCAGACACAATGAAATGTGTCTCTCTCCTCCTTCTCTCCTGGGGACGCTGTCTTTTTCTGTTTTATTAAGAAGATTAGAAATATGATAAAATAACTTTTTGCTCATTTTTAACATCATTGTCAAGATGCAAGTCTTATATTTACAATAATCAGACAATAAAATGGTTAAACTCAACACACAAATGTTTCATGTATCTGAGTATATTGTTTTTTGACAATATAATAGTCATGCAGTTATTAGAATAAATGCGACTACATAAGATAATATCAATAAATGTGGTAAAACTGGTGTGTTGTTGTGGTGAAAAATCAAAGTGACACATCAAAGAAAAACATTTATAGTGAAAAGGATCAAATCATATTGATCAGAACCTGAAAAAATGATGTATACATCACACATCACTAATAAATATACATTTACTACACTAAATGATGTGAATCCTTCTGTAGAAAGTCAAATGTTTGTTCTACTCAGTGTGATTGTCAGGAGAGATAATCAGAGGATCAACGTCATAAAGGGAGACCAGACCCTCCTCATAATCCACAAACACTCCCACCTTCTCAGGCCGACTCTTCAGAGTGAAGAAGACTGGAGGGTCAGCAAGAACTCCGCAGACATTTTTATAAGCCGGAAATATCCTCCAGTAACCATTCTGAGGAGATGCTTTGATGTATCCCTTCTTGTTGATCGACTCTCTGGCCACTCCTAAACACCACTTCGTCTTGTCTTTAACATGAACATAATAAAATCTTCCTGAAGAGAAACTCTGTGCTGCTAAGACACAGGGACATTTATCAAATCTCTCTGGGTTGTCTGAAAGTTTCTACTTGACATCACCATGTTTAACTTGTTTTCCATCATCAGACAGGATGAGATCAGGATGTGCTGTACCAGGATAGAGTGTCACATCCACTGCATACTGCTGGACCCTCTTCAGCTCAGCCTTCTTCATCTGTTTACTGAGCGTCTCCTGCAGCTGATTCACAGCTCTCACCACAGTCCCCTCATATGAAGGTGGACAGACGCTGACTCCTGTCCAGTCCTTGGTGGGTGGAGCAGCGTTCAGTGATGGGGAGCTTTGGAAGTTGATGAAAATGTTCTATTTAGAACTTGAGATTTTGAAGCCACCAAAAGAACCAACCCAAAGAAGATCAAGATAGCAAGTGAGTGCATTAAGTTTCAGACATGGTGAGAAATCAAAATGTTCTCGACTTCCTTCCCGATGGATGCAGAAGAAGTAGGAGAGAGTTCGCAATTAGAACTTATGGAAATGCAGTATGATAATTCTCTGAAGAATCAGCATCAGCATCTCTCCCTACCGACTTCTACCAGAGCTTGGAAATGCCAAGTTTCCTCTTATGAGACGCCATGCAGAAATAATTATGAGACTGTTACTAAACAGACAGTTTAGTAACTTTCTATGAGACTGATTTGATGACTTGGCTATCTTTCACTTCAAGGGTGGTGCCTCAAGGTGGTCTAATGTGAACTGGATCTTATTAATCATAATTAGTATTTATCTCTGATATTCATGGACATTATTGATAGCCAAATTTAACCCAAGACTCCCTTTCAATGTTGCGTGATACTACAATATACTAACACTACATATGGTGCCCCATGTGAGGCTGTTGGCAATCATTCAAAATTGTGCAATATTAAATTCAGCATAATTTGGCCAGTGCTAAAATTTGATTCACATCTTGAACCCTTCAGTCAAAAGGCTGAACATTTTACCACACTAGTCTACTACAGGAGAAGTTGTTTATTACTTATAAACACGGTGATGAGAATTGATTTATCTCTCAAATATCAAATTTAGCCCATTTGACTTACCAAAATCTTTTTGGTTGTTGAGACATTTCTGTTGCCGTGACTCAATTTAAAAGTGCTCTGTACAAATTGTAGGAATTTCAGTTTATTATTTGAATATCCAGTGTTGTGTGTCACGATGGAAAATGACTGATGTTGATGTTTCTGTTTCAGCTGACCTTAGATCAGAATACTTTATAATACCCATGAGAACATTAAATGCACCATGCTGTCACTGTGGATTAGAAAGTTTACATCATCGGGTTTTGGGGGTTATGTCATCAGACAACAGCATGGATGATATGACGTTCCTTAATATGAGGATATTTCTAAGACTGTGAACAAAATGCATGTCATCTTTGTCAAATTAATTGAGTTTTAACATAACACAACAACAGTTATTTGAGATTAATTCTTGTTTAATGAAAAATGTGAATTTGCAAACAGAAAATCCAGATGTTAGACGATGTAGTAGAGTAAAAACTACAATATTTCCTCTCACAGTGGTGAAAAAGTAAAACAGCCCCCAGAAACAGAAACGTAGGGCAAGTTAAGTTTTTTGATTTTGTATGCGAGTGACTACCTTGTTACTTCCTGTCTGTGACTGTAACATAGCAGTGTGTATCTGTTCCAAACACTTTACAGTCTGTGATCCATCACAGCAACTAATCCCTCTGCACTTCACTGCTGTTCTCCAAAGTGTTGAGCAGTTTTTTTCCGCCTGAAACATTTCTCACAAATACATTACAAGGAGAAACATTTTTACCTGAGATGGAGAATCCTTCTGATTGAACCACAGCTGTAGATTAAAGAGCTTCTCTGTGATTCTGCACTTTTAAGGGGTAAGCTGAGTACAATTATTTTATAGTTAAAGTCTGTGCTTACATAACACACAGAGAAGCTCCTCAGTAACATGAGAAGACATGAACCAGATAGATTTCATTATTCTCCTGCCTTCATGTAATCTGCTTCAGCATCAGACTGTAGTTCTTTATTAAGAGCAGGTCCTCATGTGGACACAGGCTGCAGTTTGTCTTGAGCTCCACTAGAGGGCATCCTCAGATCTCTGGTTTAGTTCATATCAACTGTTCAAACCTTCAATAACACGACATCATCTCACACTACCAGCTGTCTCAGGTGTGATGGAGGATTGGAGTTCATCAGCTCAAGTCAGTCTGAGAACAGCTGATGGTGTTTTTAATCACATGATTTGGTCGTCATTAAAACATCAGCTGTTGATATCAATGACAAACTAAATAATCAATCAGACACAAGATTTTTTTTTTTTTTGCTTTTTCTGTTTTATTCATGAAGAAAAAAAATCAAATTACTTTTTGCTCTTTTATAAATGCTTTGTCAGGATGCTCATCTTACATTTACAATGATCAGACAAAACTCAACAGACAAATATTTCACATAAATGAGTACATTGTTTTCTGATGATTTAACAGTGTTGAAGGCAGGTAATGCAATTATTGAAATAAATGAGACTACGTTAGATAATATCAATCAATGTGGTAAAACTGGTGTGTTGTTAGTGGTAAATATCTGAGTGACACATCAAGAAAAACATTTATAGTTAAAACAATAAAATCACATTGATCAGAATGTGAAACAAACCCTATCACATGACCAATAAATGTACATTCATTACATTAAATGATGTGAATCTTTCTTTAGAAAATAAAATGTTTGTTCTACTCAGTATGATTGACAGGAGAGATGATCAGAGGAGCAGAGTTTTTACCACCATCATTATTACATGGACTGAAGAGTGGGTAGAGTTTCTGAGTAAAGCAGCAGCCAGTAAAGGAGTAGATGAGAGCTGCAGCATCAACGTCATAAAAGGAGACCAGACCCTCCTCATAATCCACAAACACCCCCACCTTCTCAGGCTGATGCTTCAGAGAGAGACGGACTGAAGGGCCAGCACAAGCTTTGTACTCATTATTATTTCTCAAACATATCATCCAGTAACCATACTGAGGAGACAGTTTGATGTTTCCCTTCCTGTTGATCGACTCTCTGGCCACTCCTAAATCCCAGTCAGTCTTAACTTGAGCCTCATTATAAAATCTTCCAGGAGAGATACTCTGATTTGCTAAGACGTTAGCACAAGTATCAAATCTCTCTGGGTTGTCTGGGAGATTCTTCGTTACATCACCATGTTTAACTTGTTTGCCATCATCAGACAGGATGAGTTTGGGATGTGCTGTATCAGGATCGAGTGTCACATCCACTGCATACTGCTGGACCCTCTTCAGCTCGACCTTCTTCATCTGTTTACTTAGCGTCTCCTCCAGCTGATTCACAGCTCTCACCACAGTCCCCTCATATGAAGGTGGACGGACGCTGACTCCTGTCCAGTTCTTTGTGGGTGGAGCAGTGTTCAGTGATGGGGAGCTTTGGAGGAGGTGGAGGTGGTCTTCCGACTGGGAGAGCTGCTCCACCTCAGAGCTTCTCTTCTCCAGCTCAGAGATTTCCTGTTCCAGCTCTTTGATGAAGCCTTCAGCCTGTTTCTCTGTCTCTCTCTGCTTCTCTTTGATGGTGTCGATGACCTCGGCCTGGCTTCTCTCAACAGACTCCTTCAGAGCTCTGAAGACCTGAACACCAGCTGCTATCTCTCTGTCTGCATCTTTCTTACTGAGCTCCACTGAGCGCTTCATCTCCTCAATCTTCAGTCGTCTCTTCTGGATCATCTGCTGAATTTCAGCGTCTGTCTTCCCCAGCTCGGCCTTCTTTCCTTCATATTCTTCTTTCAGAGGAACAACATCATGTGTCTTATGATCTGAAATACTGCATAGCATGCAGACACACATCTGGTCGGTCTTACAGAACAGCTCCAGCAGTTTATTGTGCTTCGTACACATCCTGTCTTCCAGGTTCTCCACAGGGTCGATCCGCTGATGTCTTTTCAGGCCTGACTTTGTCAGATGAGGCTCCAGGTGAGTCTCACAGTAGGAGGCCAGACACACCAGGCAGGACTTCAGGGCCTTCAGTTTGGTTCCAGTGCAGACGTCACAGGGAACTTCTCCTGGTTTGGAAACTTGTTGCTCTGAGCTGCTGCTGCTGGCTTTCTGTTGAGCTGACTGTCTGAACTGAGCAGCCGTCTCAGAGATGAACGTGTTGACCTGCAGTTCAGGTCTGGTGTTGAAAGTCTTTTTACAGTTGGGACACTGACACTTGTAATTTTTATCCCAGTGTTTAGTGATGCAGGTTTTACAGAAGTTGTGTCCACATGGTGTGCTGACTGGATCAGTGAACACATCCAGACAGATGGAGCACAGAAACTGATCTGAAATAAATTAATTCTCCTCTTGACAAGAAACTGATTTTTTGTCTTGTCTCCACTAGAGGGCGTCCTCAGATCTCTGGTTTAGTTCATATCAGCTGTTCAAACCTTCAATAACAGACATCATCTCACACTACCAGCTGTCTCAGGTGTGATGGAGGATTGGAGCTCGTCAGCTCAAGTCAGTCTGAGAACAGCTGATGGTGTTTTTAATCACATGATTTGGTCGTCATTAGAAACATCAGCTGTTGATATCAATAACAAACTGAATAATCAATCAGACACAAGATTTTTTTTTTTTTCTGTTTTATTCATGAAGAAAAACAAAATCAATTTACTTTTTGCTCTTTTATAAATGTTTTGTCAGGATGCAGCTCATCTTATATTTACAATGATCAGACAAAACTCAACACACAAATATTTCACATATCTGAGTACATTCTTTTCTGGTGATTTAACAGTGTTGAAGGCAGGTAATGTAGTTATTAAAATAAATGAGACTACGTTAGATAATATCAATCAATGTGGTAAAACTGGTGTGTTGTTGTGGTAAATATCTGAGTGACACATCAAGAAAAACATTTATAGTTAAACATCACCAATAAATGTACATTTATTACATTAAATGATGTGAATCTTTCTGCAGAAAATCAAATATTTGTTCTACTCAGTGTGATTGACAGGAGAGATGATCAGAGGAGCAGAGTTTTTACCACCATCATTAACACATGGACCGAAGAGTGGGTAGAGTTTCTGAGTGAAGCAGCAGCCAGTAAAGGAGTAGATAAGAGCTGCAGCATCAACGTCATAAAAGGAGACCAGACCCTCCTCATAATCCACAAACACCCCCACCTTCTCAGGCCGACTCTTCAGAGAGAGACCGACTGGAGGGCCAGCACAAGCTCTGTACTCATTTTCATTCCTCAAACATATCGTCCAGTAACCATTCTGAGGAGATGCTGTGATGTGTCCCTTCCTATTGATCGACTCTCTGGCCACTCCTAAATCCCAGTCAGTCTTCTCTTTAACTTGAACCTCATAATAAAATCTTCCTGAAGAGAAGCTCTGCTTTGCTAAGACACAAGCACATTTATCAAATCTCTCTGGGTTGTTTGGGAGTTTCTTCTTTACATCACCATGTTTAACTTGTTTTCCATCATCAGACAGGATGAGGTAGGGATATACTGTATCAGGATCAAGTGTCACATCCACTGCATACTGCTGGACCCTCTTCAGCTCGACCTCAAGCAGCTTCTTCATCTGTTTACTGAGCGTCTCCTCCAGCTGATTCACAGCTCTCACCACAGTCCCCTCATATGAAGGTGGACGGATGCTGACTCCTGTCCAGTTCTTGGTGGGTGGAGCAGCGTTCAGTGATGGGAAGCTTTGGAGGAGGTGGTGGTGGTCTTCAGACTGTGAGAGCTGCTCCACCTCAGAGCTTCTCTTCTCCAGCTCAGAGATTTCCTGTTCCAGCTCTTTGATGAAGCCTTCAGCCTGTTTCTCTGTCTCTCTCTGCCTCTCTTTGATGGTGTCGATGAGCTCGGCCTGGCTTCTCTCAACAGACTCCTTCAGAGCGCTGAAGACCTGAACACCAGCTGCTATCTCTCTGTCTGCATCTTTCTTACTGAGCTCCACTGAGCGCTTCATCTCCTCAATCATCAGTCGTCTCTTCTGGATCATCTGCTGAATTTCAGCGTCTCTCTTCCCCAGCTCGGCCTTCTTTCCTTCATATTCTTCTTTCAGAGGAACAACATCATGTGTCTTGTGGTCTGAATAGGTGCAGATCATGCAGACACACATCTGGTCGGTCTTACAGAACAGCTCCAGCAGTTTATCGTGCTTCGTACACATCCTGTCTTCCAGGTTCTCCACAGGGTCGATAAGCTGATGTCTTTTCAGCTGTTTAGCTGTCAGATGAGGCTCCAGGTGAGTCTCACAGTAGGAGACCAGACACACCAGGCAGGACTTCAGGGCCTTCAGTTTGGTTCCAGTGCAGACGTCACAGGGAACTTCTCCTGGTTTGGAAACTTGTTGCTCTGAGCTGCTGCTGCTGGCTTTCTGTTGAGCTGACTGTCTGAACTGAGCAGCCATCTCAGAGATGAACGTGTTGACCTGCAGTTCAGGTCTGGTGTTGAAAGTCTTTTTACAGTTGGGACACTGACACTTGTCATTTTTATCCCAGTGTTGAGTGATGCAAGTTTTACAGAAGTTGTGTCCACATGGTGTGGTGACTGGATCAGTGAACACATCCAGACAGATGGAGCACAGAAACTGATCTTCAGTCAAGAGACAGCTGGCAGCAGACATGTTTACAGTCTGAGGATGAAAAATGAAAAAAGAAAACTGTAATTAGATATCTCTGGATTAAATGTTTAATAAAGTATTACTAGTTGAATATAAGGACGGTCATGATGAGTTCTGTTGGGTAAAAATGTGTCCTGGATACACCTCTAAGTGGAACTTCCTGTCTGAGTACAGTTCAGGTTTTGTGTTACAGGTAATACCGGTTTCTGAAACACAGTAAATATTATCAGCTGTACAAAGACACAGAGCAGAAACAGTAAAGTTGAACTGACAGGGTTATAAGTTCAAGGATTCTTACTTAAGTGTTTTACAGCTATATAGGTTGTAAAACCGCCATTTTGTACAGTTTGGACCCAATAAATACACTGTCAGATAACATGAGACACTGTGCTCTGAGCTAGGCTAGTTAGCCTTTAGCAGACTAGTTTATCTGTGTTTGTCTTATGGTTGGATTGAGCTGCTGTGCTTTACAGTAAAGGTATGTGGTTTAATCAAACTCAATTAATATCAGGTATCAAGCATGATGTTTTAATATCAGGAGACAGATCAGTCAAAGTGGGTAAATTAGCTGAAGCTAAAGCTAGCTGTGACTGTGTCCTATCTAACTTTATCCAGAGTTCAGTCACTGTGGTTTGATTTCAACCTGTTTTGTAGTTCTGACTAAATGTACATGTTGAAATTGGCCGTGTACTCACCAGTGTTTGTCAGAGATTCTGCTGTTGTGTTGAGAAAGTTTTCTTCAGAGAGAAACACACAGACTCGTCTGGACTGCAGCTCTGCTGTCACTCAAACTTTCACTTTCATTTCAGGAAATGTGACATTCCAGTTTTTTCTCCCTGTTGCTCCTCCTCTCAGTGAAGCTCTGTCAGTTTTAGTGACTCACTGTGAAACTTGTCGACAAAACTTCGGAACAAGTTTTTACTTGTTTGTTTCTCGTCTTTTCTCAGCAGTGGAAGTTTACAGCAGCCAAAAGAAATTCAGTTACAAATAAAGCAGATAAGAAAATAGGTCAGTGGAAGATTTTCAAGAACAAACTGTGTCTTTAGATCAACAGGAAATGAAATATAATATCACTAATTGTGTTTTCATTAGTGTAAAATCACCTGAAACTAAGAATCGTTGTGTTTTTGTTACTTTAGAAAGAGACTTTTATATCTACAGAGGGAGCAGCTCCTCTTCCACAGAGTCTGTCAGGTTTCTACGGCAGCCCAGAACGGACAAACCAAACACTTAAGCAACTGCAGTAAGAGAGGGTGAGGCGAGGAGGGTGTAGTTGGTTGCAGCCTCACTGCTACATGCTACTAAATCCTCCATGTGGACTTTTAAATCAAATTAAAATTGTGTTTTTTTGAAAAATCTCCTCAGTCAGAGAGAGGAGACACCACTCAAACATCAGCAGTCTGTCTGATAAAACACAGAGGGATTTATAATTATCACTTTTATTTCCTCGCATTATTTTGAAAGTCCTGAAGTGTAGACGGAGCAGAAGAGCATCAGGCTGCAGTTTGATAAAATCTCCACCAGAGGGCGACGTCAGCTGTCATTTAATCTCTACTGACAGTTGTGTTGTGTTCAGTTCACCTTCTCCAACATAACAACAGCTTTACTTTACATTAAATGACCTTGTAGTTTCTGGGCTTCTCTTCTCAAAGGTGTCGGCGTGTAGTTTGATCATAAATGATTCTGCGGAAGCAAGGCGGAAGGATGAAGCAATCTTCATTAAAACAGAATCTAGCGCCTTGAGTCCGGATCAGAAGCAGCTGCGTTCTGATATTATCAATTCTGTGGACAAAACAATGCCAATATGCTTTGCCCTCTGCCCCATCAAAACCTCAGCCTTTGCTCTTAGGAGATTTTCCATGTGCCACCCTCTCATCTTTACTCGTAGGGGCCTTCTTAAAGTCCCTTGGGCTGTACCTGCCTACTCCTAATTGGTCACTGTGGTGGGTTGAGGGTCCATCTATCCAATCGACATGAAAAGGAGGTGGTTTATCTCCCTGCTCATCTCCCATAAATGGCTAAATCTGTTACTGTCCCTCCTTGGGTCTTGTACTCCAAAACTACCTAAATGATCTTTCTATCCTTTTCTGGATATGTACACGTTTAGATATCTTCCTCCACCTGACATAGGAGTCAGGCTCTGTTTTAGTGCCTATAGTAGTCTCAGTACATCTTCTCCTCAGGCTCATTGTCTCTCCCTGACTCACACATCATGCAGGTGTTTGGTTTTCTAAAACAGATGAATCAGAGAAGAGTCGACCACCATTTGTCCCCTGGTTTCCTCTGAGACGTTGTGTTACATTATATAGGATCCAAACTCAGAAAGATTTAGTTCCACTGAGATATTTAACAGAGGGAGAGGAACGTCCTCAAAATCCTGAACTGGACTTGAACTCTCACTTTAGACAACATCTGGACAGCTGCAGCGCTCTGTGTTCACAAACCTTCATCAATATTTTATAATAACTAATTATTGACAGACCTTGTGAGTATGTGAAAGGAGTTTACGTTTGCTGGAGGTGATGGAGAAGTTTTGTATTATAACAACCTGCCACTTTATCACTTGATAACCAGGAAAGATTGACTGAATAAGAGAGAAATGTTGTTTTATGAAAATAATGAGTTCTGTGATATAAAGTGAAATCATTTTCATAACCAGAATCATTTGTATCCAGTAATAACAAGCAAATATTTAAAATAACATGAAGAATATTTTATAACTTTTCTCCTCATAATAACAGACTGAGGTGTTTCTGTCGTGGTGGTGTCTCCACTAGAGCAAAGGTGATTCTGGGGGATCCAGATCTGATAGGTAGTTGGTCAAGTTCTCAACACAAGAAACAAGAGAAATGCTGTCAATCAATGAAGACAGCTGATCAGCTGATTTAGGGCCAGTTTTACATGTTTAACTAACACAGTAATGGTCGTACTGAGGCTGTGAGAGTTGATTTCTGGTCAGACGTTTGGCCATGCAGGCCTGATAGATGAGCCATGAGAGATGAGCATCTGCTTCTACTGCTGCTGCTGGTCCAGTCCGGTCCGGTCCGGTCATTAATGAAACAGGAGGACGGTCACAGTGACAATGTCAACTGCTGGATAAAAATGCTGAAATCTGTCTATTGAGAGGTAATTTAATGTTTAGTTATGTCGTAGTTCCCTCGTAGGAAAACTTTATCTAGCACTAAGTAGCAGCTAAAAGATGAACTACACTGCACCAGCTAGCTTAGCAGCCTGCAAACCAAGTTAAACATTTAACGTTAGCATTTATTTTTTCTTTTTATTGTTATTTGCATACCGCCATGAAATATGAAACGCTGTTTTCTGGACTGAAGACTGAGGGTGTTATTTGCAGATGTGTGTGTTCAGTAGAGCTAATGTTATATTTTTGACCAAGTGTGTGAAATATAGTGTGACAGTCTGGATTAAAGTAGCTATAACACAAGAACAAGCTGGGATTCATTTATTTGCTCTGTGATTTAAGGGCTGTTTAAAGACTTTTTGATCTTGGAGATGAAGCACTTTTTGTTCAGATCAATTAGCTCATCTTCACAGTTCACATATTTAGATGTTTAAATAGGCAGAGGCAGAGCAAACTGCATTCTAATGCCACAAATTCTTGAGATGCAATATGTGTTAATTGTGTTATTAAAAGTGATCGAAGATGTCGGTAGTTATGTAAAAATAAACCTTTGTAGATACTATAAATAGACATAATTGGGCACATTGTTGACACCTCCTTTCTTTTAGGCATTTTAATGGAGTCAAAGCTGTTATTTAAGGGTTCCAGAGCCCCATGAACACTATGCATACTGATTCTAACCCAATTGACAATGATCCTGCTTGATGTTTGTAGCTATAGCTATCACTTCAAAGTGAATTGACTGACTGATTGATTTAATAATTGAGTGATTGAATTACATTTCCCCCAGGGTTATAAAGAGAGTAGCTATGAAGAAAAGAAGAGATATTCAGAGCTTCTTCTTCTTCAAAAAGAAAAGAGTCAGAACCAGCCACAGCTTCAACCAGCAGCAGTGAAAGGCCCGGTCCAGTCAGCAGCCTCGGTACAGCAGCAGTGATGAAGAGCAGTCAGCTCCCCCTGCACAGGATGGTCGGTCATGCTTGGATAGTTTGAATTTAGCATGTAGACTCACATTCAAGTTGTTTGTCACTCCAGTCGTACAATTAAAACTGTCTGAAACATCACTACACAAGAACAATAGTTAAAACAGTTGTTAAAGACAGAAGAACAATAATAAAATGTGCATAATACATAAATACACACACACACACACACACAGACATATCTATATATGTGTGTGTGTGTGTGTGTGTGTGTGTGTGTGTGTGTGTGTGGCAGAACCTCCAGCCTATTGATGTCTCAGATTTCTCAGATATCCGTGTATTCCCACAGCTGAGCAGCCACACCCAGAGGATCAGGAGATAGTGAGAGATGAGTGTGATCCAGCAGTGTCTGGAGCTCCACCTGCTCAGCATGGTATGTCAAGTTCTGTTTTGTCCAGATGCGTCACTCATGAACAGTTACCTGAAGTTGTTGTGTACTGTCATACATGATTTAATTCAAAAAGGATGGTCCAATTTTGCCCAACGTGTATGCTGTTTATTTGCTAATACACAGCAAACCCCACACTTAAACATAGACAATCTATTCTTTAAATCTCAACCGCGGTCGGCTGCGTACGTGGCATTAAACTTCACTATGCCATGGCCACCCCACACTAGCTTTGTGTCCCATCTTGGCCACCTCCGTAAAAATGTCCTGGATACGCCACTGACCAAAACACCACTGAACAGACAGTTAGGAAATAGCAGGCTTGTCTCTTTTATGGTGTGATTGAGCAGTAAATTCATCATGGCCAGAGCCGGCCCTGGGCATAGGCAGTATAGGCAAATGCTAGGGGCGTTTTTTTTTACCAGTGCCATTACTACTATTATTTCAAAATATTATTTAAGCCCACAGCAACATAATGTCACAACAAAGACTATTAAATAACAGAGAGGCCTTTTTTCTGGGTTCTGGCTCGTTGTACTGTACCTGTCCTCTGTGAGGGGGGCGGGTCGAGAGGCCAGCTGCCTGAATCTGACCGGACCGAGACCCCAAGACCCAGAGAGCAGGGGTGGGCCATACTGCAAATGTTGGTATTGATCCGAAACCAAGTAATAACAGGATCAGTACTGCTGATACTGATACTGATACTTTTGACTTGAAAATTCCTGATCATTGAATGATTTTGTACTTTTGCCTTTAATTAACTGATCATGATTATGATAATAATAAAACACAGGACAAAGATTTTAGCAAAATAAGAAAATAATATTTAACATAGTTAAATCTATAACCTATCTGCATGTAGCCTAAATAGGAACACTAATGTTCCTTCAACAGATACACAAAAGGGTTATTATATTCTGCCATCTTCATACTTTAGAGTGAACCTGAGTGAGCAGAGTGAGAGAGGTGGAGAGGAGCACTGCACATAAGGACTGAGAGAGACGCTGCAATCACACAAACCCTGTGAAGAAATACAAGTGATTTGCTGAACTTATAGAACAGAAACTACAACAAAAATATCGGTCTCAACGCTCTAGTATCGATTCAGTACAAATACTCACCTTGGTAACGATACTATCGATATGTGGATGGATCCGCCCACCCCTACCAGAGAGGAATTTACTGATACTGTAGTGGAATTACAAGGTCTAACAGACTGAATCCATCCAGAGCCCAGTGAAAGAAAGGAAGGAAAGAAGAGGAAGAAAAACGTGAAAAGATACAGGTACAGTCACGTCAATGTGATGAAGTGAATGAAATTAATAGTTTAATGATCGTAGTTACTGTTGTTGGAGCAGAGTGTTAGCTTGCTAGCTAACTTCGGACAATAGTAGCATTGTTTAATAATCAATAAATAATTCGAGTCGACGTAAGTTAATGTTACTCCACCTTAAATTCATCAGGGACGTTTGGAAAGTTAACATTAGGCCTGTTCAGGTGTTATTTTACAGGTGTCTTTCCTGTTTGTATGTCAGTTAAAATGCCATTTGTTTTCCATCCCTTTTGTAACAGGGTCGTTGTAAGCCTTTGGTTTATTGCGTCACAGTTCATGTTTGTTAAAGTTTACATCAGTGTTAAAGTACAGTTAAAGTGTATTACTGTTAATACTCCACACTTTAGCTTTCCCATATCATTCATAGGTGAAATATACACACTGCACTCTGATTAGACTGAATTGTTTTGCAATGACAATGAAGTTGAATGTATCTCATCACATTTTCATTATTAGTCTATATTAGTCTTATTTATAGCACACATCAAGCATCTATTGTTTTTTTTTTTATTATTAAAATGTAACATGCAGTGGTCACATATACTTCTCTTCTCTCTTCAGATGCACTTTAACATATTTCAGCACCAGCAGCCCAGTGACACAGCATCAGGTGCTCCTGTCCTCTACCTCAGCACAGCAGAGAGACACAGCATCAGGTGCTCCTGTCCTCTACCTCAGCACAGCAGAGTGACACAGCATCAGGTGCTCCTGTCCTCTACCTCAGCACAGCAGAGTAACACAGCATCAGGTGCTCCTGTCCTCTACCTCAGCACAGCAGAGTAACACAACATCAGGTGCTCCTGTCCTCTACCTCAGCACAGCAGAGTGACACAGCATCAGGTGCTCCTGTCCTCTACCTCAGCACAGCAGAGTGACACAGCATCAGGTGCTCCTGTCCTCTACCTCAGCACAGCAGAGTAACACAGCATCAGGTGCTCCTGTCCTCTACCTCAGCACAGCAGAGTAACACAACATCAGGTGCTCCTGTCCTCTACCTCAGCACAGCAGAGAGACACAGCATCAGGTGCTCCTGTCCTCTACCTCAGCACAGCAGAGTGACACAGCATCAGGTGCTCCTGTCCTCTACCTCAGCACAGCAGAGTAACACAACATCAGGTGCTCCTGTCCTCTACCTCAGTACAGCAGAGTAACACAGCATCAGGTGCTCCTGTCCTCTACCTCAGCACAGCAGAGTAACACAACATCAGGTGTTCCTGTCCTCTACCTCAGCACAGCAGAGTAACACAGCATCAGGTGTTCCTGTTCTCTTCCTCAGCACAGCAGAGTAACACAGCATCAGGTGTTCCTGTTCTCTACCTCAGCACAGCAGAGAGACACAGCATCAGGTGCTCCTGTCCTCTACCTCAGCACAGCAGAGTAACACAACATCAGGTGCTCCTGTCCTCTACCTCAGCACAGCAGAGAGACACAGCATCAGGACTAAAGGCACCAACAGACCTGCTGACTGGACATCTCTTCTAACTGACACAGTGAGATGAGAGTTAGTTCACAGAGGACCAGTTCAAATAAAAAAAGCAGTTACACATTTCCCAAAAACAAAGATGGGAGAGTGTCAACATGACTTTTGTAACAGAGTCTTAGTCAATGCTGAAAACATCAAAAGAAGCTGGCTGATGTACTCAAACAGAAATGATAGCTTGCACTGCTTCTGCTGCTAAATGTTTCCTCCAACAGAATACAGACTTAATAAGGAAGGACTGAAGGACTGGAACAATGCAAGCCACTTGCTGAAGGTTCATGAGGATAGCCAGGAGCACAACACCCACATGGCAACATGGAAGGAGCTGGAGGTTGCAAAGCGGCTGACGATAGATAAGTGAGAGACGGCACTCTGAGGCTGAGAGATAATATCTTTGCAAAATGCCTTATTTATATTGTATTTTTATCACTTGTTCCTTTCTACAGTTTTTATTTGGTTTCATATTTTTGACTTAAAAGGAATAAAATCTTGAATACATACATGCAGTTTCTGTGTGAGTGTATAAAAATTGATTGTGAAATTGACTGCCATGGAAGAGGGTGTAGGAGACTATGCGGGCCTCACATGGACGGCACCATAGATATAAATGTAGGGGACTATCACTGCTTGATAATCAAGGTCATTAATCACTGGCGATTAATAATATACTCGTAGATGGGGCACCACCTCCGTTGTTTGATTTACTGGAATAGGCTGGAGGGAACTATTCCAAACATCTAACTGTACAAGTTTGACTTGGACAGCTAGATTATCAATTTCAAGTCAATTTATTCTATCTCAATGTTCTGAAACAGTGAATTCTTTGCACGTATCCATCGGTTCTCCACATTAAAATTAAGTTCCAGACAAAGACAAATGATTATATATGTTTATTGACTGTCACGTCGCCCAGCTAAGTGTTCCCCTTTTACTTTGTCAGTTTCTCTCCTGTGCTTCCTGTATTTTATTTTGGTTCTCACTGTGTTGTCTCTGTTCCAGGTCCATCACCTCCCGTCCTTGTGTCCTTCCCTCCTGTGTGATTACCTGCCCCGCCCTGATGTGCTTCACCTGTGTCTCTTTGTCTCACCTGTGTGCTTAAGTAGTCTGTCTCCCCCACCTCCTGTGCCAGTTCGTCTTAGTTTTGTCTAGCGTTCCAGCCTTTGTTCTCTGAGCTCCTAGTGTTTGTATCTTCCTGGTTTTTTGGACTTTTGCCTGGTTTCTCCGACTCTGCCTTTGCCTGACCCACATGGCATGGCAACATGAAGGAGTTAGAGGTCGTTTTGCAAAGCGGCTGACAATAGATAAGTGAGAGATGGCACTCTGAGGCTGAGAGATAATATGTTTGCACAATGCCTTATTTATATTGTATTTTATCACTTGTTCCTACCCATTCAACCAGGGGGGGGACACAGGAGGGAAATCAACAAGTGGCACTCGGTCGTGGGTCTCACTGCTTTCCTTCCCTCTTGTTGTCAGCATGACTGACATATCTAATTTGAAGTAAATTAATTCTCCTCTTGACAAGAAACTGATTTTTTTTGTCTTGTCTCCACTAGAGGGCGTCCTCAGATCTCTGGTTTAGTTTATATCAGCTGTTCAAACCTTCAATAACACGACATCATCTCACACTACCAGCTGTCTCAGGTGTGATGGAGGATTGGAGCTCGTCAGCTCAAGTCAGTCTGAGAACAGCTGATGGTGTTTTTAATCACATGATTTGGTCGTCATTAGAAACATCAGCTGTTGATATCAATAACAAACTAAATAATCAATCAGACACAATAAAATGTTTTTTTTCTTTTTCTGTTTTATTCATGAAGAAAAAAGAAAATCAAATTACTTTTTGCTCTTTTATAAATGTTTTGTCAGGATGCAGCTCATCTTATATTTACAATGGTCAGACAAAACTCAACACACAAATGTTTCACATATCTGAGTACATTGTTTTCTGATGATTTAACAGTGTTGAAGGCAGGTAATGCAATTATTACAATAAATGAGAATACGTTAGATAATATCAATCAATTTGGTAAAACTGGTTTGTTGTTGTGGTAAATATCTGAGTGACACATCAAGAAAAACATTTATAGTTAAAACAATAAAATCACATTGATCACAATCAACAATAAATGTACATTTGTTACATTAAATGATGTGGATCTTTCTGTAGAAAATAAAATGTTTGTTCTACTCAGTGTGATTGACAGGAGAGATGATCAGAGGAGCAGAGTTTTTACCACCATCATTAACACATGGACTGAAGTATGGGTAGAGTTTCTGAGTGAAGCAGCAGCCAGTAAAGGAGTAGATAAGAGCTGCAGCATCAACGTCATAAAAGGAGACCAGACCCTCCTCATAATCCACAAACACCCCCACCTTCTCAGGCTGACACTCCAGAAAGAGACGGACTGGAGGGTCAGCAAAAACGTTGCACTCATATTTATTCCTCAAACATATCATCCAGTAACCATTCTGAGGAGTCAGTATGATTGGTCCCTTCCTGTTGATCGACTCTCTGGCCACTCCTAAAGTCCACTTAGTCTTCTCTTTAACTTGAACCTCATAATAAAATCTTCCTGAAGAGAAACTCTGCTTTGCTAAGACACAGGCACATGTATCAAATCTCTCTGGGTTGTCTGGGAGATTCTTCTTCACATCACTGTCATATACTTGTTTTCCATCATCAGACAGGATGAGTTCAGGATGTGCTGTATCAGGATCGAGTGTCACATCCACTGCATACTGCTGGACCCTCTTCAGCTCGGCCTTCTTCATCTGTTTACTGAGCGTCTCCTCCAGCTGATTCACAGCTCTCACCACAGTCCCCTCATATGAAGGTGGACGGACGCTGACTCCTGTCCAGTCCTTGGTGGGTGGAGCAGCGTTCAGTGATTGGAAGCTTTGGAAGAAGTTGACTAGGTCCTCTTTAGACCTTGAGATCTGCTCCACCTCAGAGCTTCTCTCCTCCAGCTCAGAGATTTCCTGTTCCAGCTCTTTGATGAAGCCTTCAGCCTGTTTCTCTGTCTCTCTCTGCTTCTCTTTGATGGTGTCGATGAGCTCGGCCTGGCTTCTCTCAACAGACTCCTTCAGAGCGCTGAAGACCTGAACACCAGCTGCTATCTCTCTGTCTGCATCTTTCTTACTGAGCTCCACTGAGCACTTCATCTCCTCAATCTTCAGTCGTCTCTTCTGGATCATCTGCTGAATTTCAGCGTCTCTCTTCCCCAGCTCGGCCTTCTTTCCTTCATATTCTTCTTTCAGAGGAACAACATCATGTGTCTTGTGGTCTAAAACAGTGCAGAGCATGCAGACACACATCTGGTCGGTCTTACAGAACAGCTCCAGCAGTTTATCGTGCTTCGTACACATCCTGTCTTCCAGGTTATCCACAGGGTTGATCAGCTGATGTCTTTTCAGCTGTTTAGCTGTCAGATGAGGCTCCAGGTGAGTCTCACAGTAGGAGGCCAGACACACCAGGCAGGACTTCAGGGCCTTCAGTTTGGTTCCAGTGCAGACGTCACAGGGAACTTCTCCTGGTTTGGAAACTTGTTGCTCTGAGCTGCTGCTGCTGGCTTTCTGTTGAGCTGACTGTCTGAACTGAGCAGCCATCTCAGAGATGAACGTGTTGACCTGCAGCTCAGGTCTGGTGTTGAAAGTCTTTTTACAGTTGGGACACTGACACTTGACATTTTTATCCCAGTGTTGAGTGATGCAGGTTTTACAGAAGTTGTGTCCACATGGTATGGCGACCGGATCAGTGAACACATCCAGACAGATGGAGCACAGAAACTGATCTTCAGTCAGCAGACAGCTGGCAGCAGACATGTTTACAGTCTGAGGATGAAATAAAAAGAAAAACAGCTTCAGTACATTTATTAAGAATATTTATTGAGCTGTTTTCACAACAACAACTATTACATTTAATTTGAATATTTACTTGAATTAAACTAACTGTAGTGAAACCAGGAGAGTCGTCGTGAATCCAGTGTTAATTTCGTTGACGAAGACTATCACAAAAAATATTCGTCAACAAACCTTTTTCACGGACGAAAACTAAATGAAAACTAAATAAAAAGTCAGATATGATGACGAAAACTGTGACAAAATATAACTGACACTTCAGTCAACGAATAAAAACGAGACGAAAATGTTAGGGAGGAACGAATGGAGAAGAGATCCAATCAGAGCGAAAAATAAGTCCCCACAGGACGATCTGTCCTGAAGGGACTCATTTTCCCGATAATGACTGCCGTTCTTTACATTATCCCACTTATTACCCGGCTACTTGCCAACACGAAAAGAAACTTGACACAGTGTGTCTTTTTACAATTTATTTGTTACCATTCAAAATGTTTTTCAGCAGAGAAATATAGTTCTCCAAACCGACGCTGTTTCGCTTCTCCCTCTTCGCTGCTTTCGTCTCTTTTTCTTTCCTTGACCGGTGACGACAACTCAGCCTTTTGCCAAGAGTTGAAATCACCGTATTTTCCAAAAAATATTACAGTTGATGTGAAACTCATCCATACTAGTGGCCTAGGAGTAGTTTTTTTCCGATATGAAGTAGACTACAGATCAGCTGATGTTGCTTAGTGACCGAATATGCTGCAGTGATAAGTGACCGGACTACTTGTGTAATAAAAGTAATTTATTGTAAATATTGTTTTCCTTTATTTTTATCATTTTTTATATCCGAACCCTTGCTTTGGCAATATGTACAGTGTTACCTCATGCCAATAAGGCAATTTGAATTGAATTGAATTGAGAGAGAGAGAGAGAGAGAGAGATATTTACCACTCACTAAAACTAGACTAAGACTAAAAGTTTTCAGATGACTAAAATATGACTAAAACTAAATGGTGTGTTATTCAAAAGACTAAGACTAAATCAGAAATTTGCTGTCAGAATTAACACTGCATGAATCCTGTGCTTATATTGAATCCACTGAGGAACACATTTACTATATTACTATTCTGAATAATGTGCAACACAACTCTGCTGATGTTCATCAATACGTTTGCAGTCAGAATCTGCAAGTATTGAGTGTCTGGTTAATATAGACAGTCAGGTCCTGGATGATGCTGCGAGTGAAGGAAAGTTCACCCAAAAGTAAAAATTCAGTCATTATCTCCTCACCTCCATACTGAAGTCAGGTGAAGTTTGCAGAAAACATTTCTGGAGCTTCACAACAAAACAGTGCTGCAGCATTCTCTTTAACAACTGAAGCAGCTGGAGACTTGTTTTAAAATGTAATAACAATAAGGAGGAAAACATAAACGAGAGATCCCAAATTCATCTGAAAAGATGTTAATTACGCCGTTTTCAAGGCCAAAATCTTCACTGAAGCTGCTGAGTTAAAACTGTTAGCATGCGCCACATCAAATCGATTTTGGATCTCTGGTTTTCCACAGATTTGGATTACAGCCTACGAGCTGAATGGTACATAAACCGAGAGGGACAAGTGAGATATTTTTTGTCTTCTGGTGATCTAGTTTTGCAGCAGTTTCCTAGTCTGATCTAAACTTTTTTCTCTCTTGTGTTTCTGAATTGAAAACTGCTGAAAAAGGGTTTGTCAGGATAATCTTTCTAACTTCCTTCATCTATGAAAATGTGATTTTTTTTTCCCATTTCTAACAACTGAGTGTACGGAAGAGGATTAGGATTCTGACTTTAATCGAATTCTGACTTTAATCTCAGAATTCTGAGAAAAAAGTCAGAATTCTGACTTTAAAGTCAGAACTAAAAAAAAAATTCACATGTGGCCCTAATCCTCTTCCGTATGAGTGAATGTTTGGCAGGAGAGAAAACATGTATTTTTGTAGTACTCATTGTGATCACTAGAGGCTGAAGTGTGACACTACCCCATGTTCTTAACAGGACTAGAAGTGTTCACACACACTAAACACAACACGCATCTATTGTGTATCAGCAGGTTATGTAACATCACTGTCATGTCTTTGTTTTGGTGAGGAATGTTCTATAATTGATGCTAATCTGCCGTCAGTGTCACAGGTGGAATATTGTGTATTATCAGCAAGTCAGATGAAGCAGTAACATGTAACGGCCTCATTCTGATATCTGAGTGTTTTCATGTTACATCAGAGTTTATGGTTATAATGGTTACTGTCAGATGCAGCAGTAAGAGTCCAGCACTGTTGCCGTTTGTAAAGGAATTTCCATATATTATAGTCTTATAGGTTCATAGTCATAGATTTGTGTCTAGACTCTGCTCACCCAGAAGGCAGAGTTACCCTGAGGTCACGCTCTGGGTCACAGTGGAAGATTGTTTGGGGGCAGCATCTTCTCTGTGCAGCCGCCTCACAGACGACTAAGGTCACATTCTGTTCCTCCAGCATCTTCACCTTCACTGTGTCTCATACGACAAACACACTGGACTCAGGTGAGCCCGTTTCCTCAGAGTATTCTGTAGTGGGTTCAATAGTCAGAGACCAGGAAGTGCTGCATTGTGTTACCACATGTCCTGTTGAGCTATGTTCTCCTTTATCGAGCTTCATTAATCACTTCAACGTCTGGCATCACATCTTCTTTCTCTATATTAATGGAAATTCACCAACACCTTCATTACACCAACAGTAGAAGTGACCAGGGGGCTCCAGCAGGGGGAGCATACAACTAGTGAGCTGCGTTGTGGGAAACCTGCTTCATCCTTTCAGTTGTTATACACTTGAACTGAGGAAAATTAGTTTTTTGGAGAAAAATATGTTTTCACATGTTTCCACAAATGACAAGAAAAATGAAGGAACTTATAAAAATGATGATGTTAAAACCTTTTTTGCACCAGTTGTCAAGTCGTAACACAGGAGAGAAAACTATTTACATCAGACTGGATGACAAGAAAAAGAAAAACAATTGTCACTTCCTCCTCACGGCTTCCGTAGTATGGAGACATTTTATGTTCTTTTTTAGTTTTGCGCTTTTATTTTATACATTTTCAAACAAGTCTCCAGCTACTTCAGTTTGTCAGGAGAATGCTGCAACACTGTTTTGCTGTGAAGCTCCAGAAATATTTTGTGGACTATGAAACTTTCCATCAGCATCAGAGTGAGTAGGTACTGACTGAATATTGACTTTTGGGCGAACTTACCCTTTAAAATCTTTAAAATCATAATGGTACCATTTTAAACCCCTCCATTACTTTCACATCACATCTTAAATAATATAAATAACATGCTGCTTGTAATGTTATTGGAGAGCTAATGCTTAAGGTAGGCTGAATGTTTTATATACCTTAATATTGAACACTTTTTTGTTATTATGTCATCATTATTAGTTTAATTGAAGCGTCTGAGCGAGCAGAGCAAGAGAAAAACCACCTTCTGTGTCTAAACAGCTTTAGTGTCAGAGAGTCAGCTCGGAGGAAGAGAAAGAGGAGGAGGAGGTACAGAGAGAGAGGATGACGATGCAGAAAACAGAGAATCAGACACATTAAATGTGAAGAAGAAAAGATGGAAGCTGCAGGAAACTGAAACTATTCCTCTCCACAACCACTGTCCTGTCTGACAAGAACTCAGGATTTGTGTTAATACTTGAAACAGACCAGAGCAAGGTGGTAAATTAACTGTAGCTGAAGCTAGTTGTTTTGTAGCTCTTAGTAAAAAAATGTAAAATTCTGTTTTTTACTCATTTATAACCAAATATGTAGTCATGTTATTGTGTCTGTGTAGCTCAGTGTACTCACCAGTGTTTGCAGAGATTCTGCTGTTGAGAGAATCTGATGGATTCAGTCGAATTCTTCTCCAGAGAGAAACAGAGAGACTCGTCTGGACTGCAGCTCTGCTGTCACTCAGACAAACTTTCAGTTTCATTTCAGGAAATGTGATGTTGCAGTTTATCTTCTTGTTGCTCCTCCTCTCAGTGAGGCTCTGATAGTTTAAGTGACTCATTGTAAAACACCCTCACATAGCTTTGGGACAAAGTTTTACTTTTTTATTCATTATTTTTTTCTCAGTGGTGGAAGTTTACAGCAGTGAATTAACTAAGGGTCATGGCGGATCGATCAAACACACCAATCTCTTCCGTCTATTTTATGGTGTGATTGAGCAGTAAATTCATCATGGCCAGAGCCGGCTCTGGGCATAGGCAGTATAGGCAAATGCTAGGGGCGCTGTCATCTGTTGGGGGCGCCGCAAACGAGGGGGGGAAATAAAAATAATAATAAAAAATAAATGTTTTTTACCAGTGCTATTACTACTATTATTTCGAAACACTATTTAAGTCCACAGCAACATAATGTCATAAGAAAGACTATTAAATAACAGAGAGGCCTTTTTTCTGGGTTCTGGCTCGTTGTACTGTACCTGTCCTCTGTGAGGGGGGCGGGTCGAGAGTCCAGCTGCCTGAATCTGACCGGACTGAGACCCCAAGACCCAGAGAGCAGGGGTGGGCTATACTGCAAATGTTGGTATTGATCCGAAACCAAGTAATTACAGGGCCAGTACTGCCGATACTGATACTGATACTTTTTACATGAAAATTCCTGATTATTGAATGATTTTGTACTTTTGCCTTTAATTAGCTGATCATGATTATGATAATAATAAAACACAGGACTAAGATTTTAGCAAATGAGAAAATAATATTTAACATAGTTAAATCTATAACCTATCTGCATGTAGCCTAAATAGGAATACTAATGTTCCTTCAACAGATACACAAAAGAGTTATTATATTCTGCCATCTTCATACTTTAGAGTGAACCTGAGTGAGCAGAGTGAGAGAGGTGGAGAGGAGCACTGCACATAAGGACTGAGAGAGACGCTGCAAACACACAAACCCTGTGAAGAAATACAAGTGATGTGCTGAACTTATAGAACAGAAACTACAACAAAAATATCGATCTCAACGCTCTAGTATCGATTCGATACAAATACTCACCTTGGTATCGATACTATCGATATTTGGATGGATCCGCCCACCCCTACCAGAGAGGAATTTACTGATACTGTAGTGGAATTACAAGGTCTAACAGACTGAATCCATCCAGAGCCCAGTGAAGGACAGGAAGGAAAGAAGAGGAAGAAAAACGTGAAAAGATACAGGTACAGTCACGTCAATGTGATGAAGTGAATGAAATTAATAGTTTAATGATCGTTGTTGGAGCAGAGTGTTAGCTTGCTAGCTAACTTCGGATAGTAGTAGCATTTGTTAAGCATGCATGTTTAATAATCAATAAATAATTCGAGTCGACGTAAGTTAATGTTACTCCACCTTAAATTCATCAGGGACGTTTGGAAAGTTAACATTAGGCCTGTTCAGGTGTTATTTTACAGGTGTTTTTCCTGCTTGTATGTCAGTTAAAATGCTTTTAGTTTTCCATTCTCTTTGTAATAGTGTAGTTGTAAACCTTTGGTTTATTGTGTCACAGTTTATGTTTGTTAAAGTTTACATCAGTGTTAAAGTGCAGTTAAAGTGTATTACTGTTAATACTCCACACCTCAGCTTTCCCATATCATTCATAGGTGAAATATATAGACTGCACTTGCACTCTGGTTAGACTGAATTGTTTTGCAATGACAATAAAGTTGAATGAATCTCATCACATTTTCATTATTAGTCTATATTAGTCTTTTGTATGGCACACATCAAGCATCTATTGTTGTTTTTTTTTAATTAAAATGTACCATGCAGTCGTCGCATATATCTCTCTTGTCCTCTTGTCTCTTGTCACAGCAGAGTGACACAGCATCAGCACTAAAGGCACCAACAGACCTGCTGACTGGACATCTCTGCTTACTGACACAGTGAGATGAGAGTTAGTTCACAGAGGACCAGTTCAAATAAAAAGCAGTTACACATTTCCCAAAAACAAACATGGGAGAGTGTCAACATGACTTTTGTAACAGAGTCTTAGTCAATGCTGAAAACATCAAAAGAAGCTGGCTGATGAACTCAAACAGAAATGATAGCTTGCACTGCTTCTGCTGCTAAATGTTTCCTCCAAAAGAATACAGACTTAATAAGGAAGGACTAAAGGACTGGAACAATGCAAGCCACTTGCTGAAGGTTCATGAGGATAGCCAGGAGCACAATACCCACATGGCAACATGGAAGGAGTTGGAGGTCATTTTGCAAAGCGGCTGACGATAGATAAGTGAGAGACGGCACTCTGAGGCTGAGAAATGATATGTTTGCACAATGCCTTATTTATATTGTATTTTTATCACTTGTTCCTTTCTTCAGTTTTTATTTGGTTTGATATTTTTGACTTAAAAGAAATAAAATCTTGAATACATACATGCAGTTTCTGTGTGAGTGTATGAAATTGATTGTGAAATTGACTGCAATGCAAGAGAGCGCCAGCTAAGATCTTGCCTAGGGCACCAAATTACTCAGGGCGGGCACTGATCATGGCCCATGACTTACTCTCTCCCTGTGGTTGTACAGCAGGACTACCCATTCAACCAGAGGGGGCGGACACAGGAGGGAAATCAAGAAGTGGCACTCGGTCATGGGTCTCACTGCTTTCCTTCCCTCTTGTTGTCAGCAGGACTGACGTATCTTATTTCTGCATGACTTTCTATTGCAACTGTACATCAGGTGATTTATGGATTATGATCTTTGTACTGTCTGAAACAGTGCAGAGCATGCAGACACACATCTGTTTGGTCTTACAGAACAGCTCCAGCAGTTTATCGTGCTTCGTACACATCCTGTCTTCCAGGTTCTCCACAGGGTCGATCAGCTGATGTCTTTTCAGGCCTGACTTTGTCAGATGAGGCTCCAGGTGAGTCTCACAGTAGGAGGCCAGACACACCAGGCAGGACTTCAGGGCCTTCAGTTTGGTTCCAGTGCAGACGTCACAGGGAACTTCTCCTGGTTTGGAAACTTGTTGCTCTGAGCTGCTGCTGCTGGCTTTCTGTTGAGCTGACTGTCTGAACTGAGCAGCCATCTCAGAGATGAACGTGTTGACTTGCAGTTCAGGTCTGGTGTTGAAAGTCTTTTTACAGTTGGGACACTGACACTTGTTATTTTTATCCCAGTGTTGAGTGATGCAGGTTTTACAGAAGTTGTGTCCACATGGTGTGCTGACTGGATCAGTGAACACATCCAGACAGATGGAGCACAGAAACTGATCTTCTGTCAGCAGACAGCTGGCGGCAGACATGTTTACAGCCTGAGGACAAAATAAGAAAAAAGCAAAAGTATAATAACATTTATTTAGAATTTTTAATCAGAGGATATTGAAAAATTATTGGTGGAATATTCAGAGAATCATCATGATTGCCAAATGAAAGGGAGCACATTGGTTATCCAGACCACTTCCTCCTCTAGCTCCCTTAACCAAATAAATCTCTCGGACTTCCTCCAGTGGTCACGTGAGTCCCTGCCTATCAATGTGTTGGTAAATTCTGGTGGAGACGACAGCTTAATTGATTCAGTAATGGTCCAGCAAGCTTTTGTTCCTGTTCTGCCTGTCAACAATCCCAAGACTGTCAGTTCCCTAGATGGCAAACTCCTGGCTAAGGTCACCCATGGCCCAGTCCAGGTTACTGTCCTCATCCTCATCAACCATACTCTGTCCTATTGCTCTGTCTCCCAAAATGGCAATCGTTCGTGAGTACTTCATGAGGAGTATTCTTCCAAGTTAACTTGCCATCCTGATGTTCAATGCACTCAGCTGTTCCTCCGTCAATGCTTCTCGGGGCCAGGACTTACTCAGGATGTCAAGGAGTTTGTGGCAGCCTTCACGGTTTGTGCCCGGAGCAAGGCCTCTCATTGCCCCCCTGTTGGTCTCCTCCATCCTCTATCTGTGTCAAGCCGCCTCTTGTCCCATGTGGCAGTGTTGTCACCAGATTACCGCCTTCCGAGGGTTGTACCATCATACCAACCATAATCGACCACTTCCCTAAGTCTGTCCATTTTGACCCATAACCCAAGCTGCCTTCAGCTTTGAGAAGGATGTCTGGCACACTGCACATGCTGCCCTGATGCTCCTCTCCACGCAGCCAATGCTTGGCAGACCTACGTCGTTCCCCTGCTCCCCAGTACCAACCCAGACAGAAGGTTTGGCTCTCCGCCCGGGACTTGTCCCTTCAGTTGGATTCCTGCAAACTGGCTCCTCATTATGTTCGCCCCTACGAAGTTGAGAGGCTCAGCAATCCTGCGGCAGTTCGCCTCAAGTTGCCTGCATCCCGATGGGTCCAGCCTTAATTCCACGTCTCTCAGTGGAAGCCCGTTTCCATAAGCATCCTTAGCCCTCTGGCTGAACCCACTCCTCCTAACCCGTCTCATCAAGGACCAGCCAGCCTTTACTGTCTCCAAGATCCTGGACGTTTGTCGACAGGGCCAGGGTTTTCAGTTCCTTGATGACTGGGAGGGGTACAGTCCTGAGGAATGTTCTGGAGTTTCCCCCAGGGGTCTCAAACCCAACCATATGCTTCTCTCTGACTTCTATCGTCAGTACCCTGACAAGCCTGGTAGGACAATTGGAAGTATCCATTAGTGGGGGGGAACTGTTATGATGGGACTTTGTGGTGTAGTGTTTATGTACTTTGTGTTTTCGAGGCGCTTGGTGAGACCGGGCATGGCTTTTCTACTGGGTGGAGCTGTGCCGGTCCACACATTTGCAGCTTATTGGATGTAATCAGCACCTGCTCTTATACCCAGACCTTCCCTATGCACGGTGCCAGATTAATGTCGCCAGCTCTAGTGGTACTTGGTTTCTCTCATTCTCTTGAGTATATGTATTAAGAGTCTTTTGTGATATTCACTCGCCAGCGCCTTAATCCAGCTTCTCTCCTCTTCCAGTGTGATCAGCCAATCCTGTGGACTAGCTCCTCTACCACCCACCACCTACCCTCCTGCACCTCTAGCACTCTACACAACCCTGACGGCCTGAGCCAGCCACCTGCGTAACCGTGAGTCTCTACCTGCACAACCATGGAAGCCACCTGCCTGCGCTTGAACTCAACAACTCAATCTGCCAGGAATTCCTTTGTGATTAATTAATTCACCTTTAAATGTAATCCCTGTGTAGGATAGTATGTGGTCCTGACATGGGCAGCACCATAAATATATAATGTAGGAGACACTGCTCACACACTACTTTGATATATATATGATAATTAATCACTGGTAATTAATTTTACACTCGTAAATGGGGCACCACCTCCGTGTTTAGTTACTGGAATAATCCGGAGGACATTATTCCAAACACCTAACTGTACCAGTTGGCTTGGACGGTCTTGGGAGTCAGGAGACACTGAGGTTTGATGTTCTTGAGAGTTCTGGGTTGGACTACGGCACGGCGCGTCGGTCCAGTAGCCAGAGGGAAGGCTGGTACTCAGATGATCACAGTCTTAAAAAAGACTTTTCTTGGTCGTTTCAAGTAGTGGTACTTAAGTCCTGATTCTGAAATTAATTCAACTTCACTTGATATCAGGCGACACATATTAACCATTAACTAGTTCCTTATTAGCTGCATGTTGACTCTTTATTAGTTATTATAAAGCACTGATTAATTCCTTATTCTGCAAGATCATTTTCTATAACTACTAGAACATTTATAAAGAGTTTCCCTCAATAACCTCCTAATTAGTGATATTGATAGTAAATAAGGGAGTTGTTGGACATGAATGAAGTCATTCCTCCTGAAGTCACATGTATAAATATAGTTTGATGTTATGTGACAAAACTCAAAACTAGAAGTTGTAAAAGAGTCCAAATAACTCTAAATCAAGTCTCTCTCAGTGACGTGTTGCTCTTATAGTTGAACCTTTGTGGGTTAATAAGTGTCAAAACACTGACACAACTACCACTGATAAATATGAGGTATTAAAAAAACTAAAGTCTGAAAGCAGTTCAATCACAATGTTTTAAACCATCAGCAAACTGTTCAGTTTTCTGTCCTCCAGGTAAAGATAAGTACAACAAAAATGGTCTTGCTCCATGTAATAATACTGATGCTAATGTCATAGCTGTTTAAGGAGGCTATTGATCTGAAGCCTTTTATAAAATACCTTTGAGAAAGTTAAATGCATCATATCTTGGCTTTCGATCAGAAAACATCTGTAGATTTTTGCATTCATGTCATCAGATGAGATGATGGATTACATGAGGTACCTCAATGGGTTCAGAACGTCAAAATGCAGCTAAAGTTACCTGAAACAAAGTTATTTCTTATTACAAGATTACACAACAAAAGAGAGATGAGTTTACTTCCTGTTGAATGTAAATTGTATATCTATAAAGTCGTACAGACGAATGTAGTGGAGTAGAAGTACAATATTACCTCCTCAGATGTTGTGGTGGGAAAATAAAAAGCCTCCAAAAACAGAAACTCTCAAGAAATTCTGATAATGTCATGTTTGTATGTGAGTAAATGTACTTAGTAACTTCATGTCTGTGACTGTAACATTTCAGTGTGTATCTGTTCCAAACACTTTACAGTCTGTGATCCATCACATCAACTAATCCCTCTGCACTTCACTGCTGTTCTCCAAAGTGTTGAGCAGCTTTTCTCCGTCTGAAACATTTCTCACAGATACAATAGAAGGAGGAAAATAAGAGTTCTGACCTGAGATAAAGAACCATTCTGATTGGACCACAGCTGTAGATTAAAGAGCTTCTCTGTGATTCTGCACTTTTAAAAGAAGCTGAGTACAATTATTGTAAAGTTAAAGTCTGAGTTTAATCAGACACAATGAAATGTGTCTCTCTCCTCCATCTCTCCTGGGGACGCTGTCTTTTTCTGTTTTATTAAGAAGATTAGAAATATAATAAAATAACTTTTTGCTAATTTTTAACATCATTGTCAAGATGCAACTCTTATATTTACAATAATCAGACAATAAAATGGTTGAACTCAACACACAAATGTTTCATGTATCTGAGTATATTGTTTTTTGACAATATAATAGTCATGCAGTTATTAGAATAAATGCGACTACATAAGATAATATCAATAAATGTGGTAAAACTGGTGTGTTGTTGTGGTGAAAAATCAAAGTGACACATCAAAGAAAAACATTTATAGTGAAAAGGATCAAATCATATTGATCAGAACCTGAAAAAATGATGTATACATCACACATCACTAATAAATATACATTTACTACACTAAATGATGTGAATCCTTCTGTAGAAAGTCAAATGTTTGTTCTACTCAGTGTGATTGTCAGGAGAGATAATCAGAGGATCAACGTCATAAAGGGAGACCAGACCCTCCTCATAATCCACAAACACTCCCACCTTTTCAGGCCGACTCTTCAGAGTGAAGAAGACTGGAGGGTCAGCAAGAACTCCGCAGACATTTTTAGAAGCCGGAAATATCCTCCAGTAACCATTCTGAGGAGATGCTTTGATGTATCCCTTCTTGTTGATCGACTCTCTGACCACTCCTAAACACCACTTCGTCTTGTCTTTAACCTGAACATAATAAAATCTTCCTGAAGAGAAACTCTGTGCTGCTAAGACACAGGGACATTTATCAAATCTCTCTGGGTTGTCTGAAAGTTTCTACTTGACATCACCATGTTTAACTTGTTTTCCATCATCAGACAGGATGAGATCAGGATGTGCTGTACCAGGATCGAGTGTCACATCCACTGCATACTGCTGGACCCTCTTCAGCTCAGCCTTCTTCACCTGTTTACTGAGCGTCTCCTGCAGCTGATTCACAGCTCTCACCACAGTCCCCTCATATGAAGGTGGACAGACGCTGACTCCTGTCCAGTCCTTGGTGGGTGGAGCAGCGTTCAGTGATGGGGAGCTTTGGAAGTTGATGAAAATGTTCTATTTAGAACTTGAGATTTTGAAGCCACCAAAAGAACCAACCCAAAGAAGATCAAGATAGCAAGTGAGTGCATAAAATTTCAGACATGGTGGGAAATCAAACTGTTCTCGACTTCCTTCCCGATGGATGCAGAAGAAGTAGGAGAGAGTTCGCAATTAGAACTTATGGAAATGCAGTATGATAATTCTCTGGAGAATCAGCATCAGCATCTCTCCCTACCGACTTCTACCAGAGCTTGGAAATGGCCAAGTTTCCTCTTATGAGACGCCATGCAGAAATAATTATGAGTCTGTTACTAAACAGACAGTTTAGTAACTTTCTATGAGACTGATTTGATGACTTGGCTTGATCTTTCACTTCAAGGGTGGTGCCTCAAGGTGGTCTAATGTGAACTGGATCTTATTAATCATAATTAGTATTTATCTCTGATATTCATGAATATTATTGATAGCCAAATTTAACCCAAGACTCCCTTTCAATGTTGCGTGATACTACAATATACTAACACTACATATGGTGCCCCATGTGAGGCTGTTGGCAATCATTCAAAATTGTGCAATATTAAATTCAGCATTATTTGGCCAGTGCTAAAATTTGATTCACATCTTGAACCCTTCAGTCAAAAGTCTGAACATTTTACCACACTAGTCTACTACAGGAGTAGATGTTGATTTCTACTTATAAACACGGTGATGAGAATTGATTTATCTCTCAAATATCAAATTTAGCCCATTTGACTTACCAAAATCTTTTTGGTTGTTGAGACATTTCTGTTGCCGTGACTCAATTTAAAAGTGCTCTGTACAAATTGTAGGAATTTCAGTTTATTATTTGAATATCCAGTGTTGTGTGTCACGATGGAAAATGATTGATGTTGATGTTTCTGTTTCAGCTGACCTTAGATCAGAATACTTTATAATACCCATGAGAACATTAAATGCACCATGCTCTCACTGTGGATTAGAAAGTTTACATCATCGGGTTTTGGGGGTTATGTCATCAGACAACAGCATGGATGATATGACGTCCCTTAATATGAGGATATTTCTAAGACTGTGAACAAAATGCATGTCATCTTTGTCAAATTAATTGAGTTTTAACATAACACAACAACAGTTATTTGAGATTAATTCTTGTTTAATGAAAAATGTGAATTTGCAAACAGAAAATCCAGATGTTAGACGATGTAGTAGAGTAAAAACTACAATATTTCCTCTCACAGTGGTGAAAAAGTAAAACAGCCCCCAGAAACAGAAACGTAGGGCAAGTTAAGTTTTTTGATTTTGTATGCGAGTGACTACCTTGTTACTTCCTGTCTGTGACTGTAACATATCAGTGTGTATCTGTTCCAAACACTTTACAGTCTGTGATCCATCACAGCAACTAATCCCTCTGCACTTCACTGCTGTTCTCCAAAGTGTTGAGCAGTTTTTTTCCGCCTGAAACATTTCTCACAGATACATTACAAGGAGAAACATTTTTACCTGAGATGGAGAATCCTTCTGATTGAACCACAGCTGTAGATTAAAGAGCTTCTCTGTGATTCTGCACTTTTAAGGGGTAAGCTGAGTACAATTATTTTAAAGTTAAAGTCTGTGCTTACATAACACACAGAGAAGCTCCTCAGTAACATGAGAAGACATGAACCAGATAGATTTCATTATTCTCCTGCCTTCATGTAATCTGCTTCAGCATCAGACTGGAGTTCTTTATTAAGAGCAGGTCCTCATGTGGACACAGGCTGCAGTTTGTCTTGTCTCCACTAGAGGGCGTCCTCAGATCTCTGGTTTAGTTCATATCAACTGTTCAAACCTTCAATAACACGACATCATCTCACACTACCAGCTGTCTCAGGTGTGATGGAGGATTGGAGTTCGTCAGCTCAAGTCAGTCTGAGAACAGCTGATGGTGTTTTTAATCACATGATTTGGTCGTCATTAGAAACATCAGCTGTTGATATCAATAACAAACTAAATAATCAATCAGACACAAGATTTTTGCTTTTTTGCTTTTTCTGTTTTATTCATAAAGAAAAACAAAATCAAATTACTTTTTGCTCTTTTATAAATGCTTTGTCAGGATGCAGCTCATCTTATATTTACAATGATCAGACTCAAATGTTTCACATATCTGAGTACATTGTTTCTTGATGATTTAACAGCGTTGAAGGCAGGTAATGCAATTATTCAAATAAATGAGACTACGTTAGATAATATCAATCAATGTGGTAAAACTGGTGTGTCGTTGTGGTAAATATCTGAGTGACACATCAAGAAAAACATTTATAGTTAAAACAATATTATCACATTGATCAGAATCTGAAACAAACCATATCACATCACCAATAAATGTACATTTATCACGTTAAATGTTGTGAATCTTTCTGTAGTAAGTCAAATGTTTGTTCTACTCAGTGTGATTGACAGGAGAGATGATCAGAGGAGCAGAGTTTTTATCACCATCATTATTACATGGACTGAAGAATGGGTAGAGTTTCTGAGTGAAGCAGCAGCCAGTAAAGGAGTAGATAAGAGCTGCAGCATCAACGTCATAAAAGGAGACCAGACCCTCCTCATAATCCACAAACACCCCCACCTTCTCAGGCTGACTCTTCAGAGAGAGACTGACTGAAGGGTCAGCACAAGCTTCGTATTCATTTTCATTCCTCAACCATATCGTCCAGTAACCATCCTCAGGAGTCAGTGTGATTTCTCCCTTCCTGTTGATCGACTCTCTGGCCACTCCTAAATCCCACTCAGTCTTCTCTTTAACTTGAACCTCATAATAAAATCTTCCTGAAGAGAAACTCTGCTTTGCTAAGACATTAGCACAATGATCAAATCTCTCTGGGTTGTCTGGGAGATTCTTCTTGACATCAACATGTTTAACTTGTTTTCCATCATCAGACAGGATGAGGTTGGGATATACTGTATCAGGATCAAGTGTCACATCCACTGCATACTGCTGGACCCACTTCAGCTCGGCCTTCTTCATCAGTTTACTGAGTGTCTCCTCCAGCTGATTCACAGCTCTCACCACAGTCCCCTCATATGAAGGTGGACGGACGCTGACTCCTGTCCAGTCCTTGGTGGGTGGAGCAGCGTTCAGTGATGGGAAGCTTTGGAGGAGGTGGAGGTGGTCTTCAGACTGTGAGAGCTGTTCCACTTCAGAGCTTCTCTTCTCCAGCTCAGAGATTTCCTGTTCCAGCTCTTTGATGAAGCCTTCAGCCTGTTTCTCTGTCTCTCTCTGCTTCTCTTTGATGGTGTCGATGAGCTCGGCCTGGCTTCTCTCAACAGACTCCTTCAGAGCGCTGAAGACCTGAACACCAGCTGCTATCTCTCTGTCTGCATCTTTCTTACTGAGCTCCACTGAGCACTTCATCTCCTCAATCTTCAGTCGTCTCTTCTGGATCATCTGTTGAATTTCAGCGTCTGTCTTCCCCAGCTCGGCCTTCTTTCCTTCATATTCTTCTTTCAGAGGAACAACATCATGTGTCTTGTGGTCTGAAATACTGCAGAGCATGCAGACACACATCTGGTCGGTCTTACAGAACAGCTCCAGCAGTTTATCGTGCTTCATACACATCCTGTCTTCCAGGTTCTCCACAGGGTCGATCAGCTGATGTCTTTTCAGGCCTGACATTGTCAGATGAGGCTCCAGGTGAGTCTCACAGTAGGAGACCAGACACACCAGGCAGGACTTCAGGGCCTTCAGCTTGGTTCCAGTGCAGATGTCACAGAGAACTTCTCCTGGTTTGGAAACTTGTTGCTCTGAGCTGCTGCTGCTGGCTTTCTGTTGAGCTGACTGTCTGAACTGAGCAGCCATCTCAGAGATGAACGTGTTGACCTGCAGCTTCGGTCTTGTGTAGAAAACCTCTTTACAGTTGGGACACTGACACGGGACATTTTTATCCCAGTGTTTAGTGATGCAGGTTTTACAGAAGTTGTGTCCACATGGTATGGCGACTGGATCAGTGAACACATCCAGACAGATGGAGCACAGAAACTGATCTTCAGTCAGCAGACAGCTGGCAGCAGACATGTTGACAGTCTGAGGATGAAAAGAAAACAAAAACAGCTTCAGTACATTTATTTAGAAGATTTAATGAGTTGCTGGTTTCACGACAATTACTGTAATTAAATTTAACTTGAGTATTTATTTGAACAACACTAAATGTACTGGAGCATCAGGAGAGACGTCTTAAATCCTGCTCTTATATTGAAACCAACTGAGGGACACATTTACTATATTACTATTCTGAATAATGTGCAACACAACTCTGCTGATGTTCATCAATAAATTTGTAGTCAGAATCTGCAAGTATTGAGTGTCTGGTTAATATAGACAGTCAGGTCCTGGATGATGCTGCGAGTGAAGGAAAGTTCACCCAAAAGTAAAAATTCAGTCATTATCTGCTCACCTCCATACTGAAGTCAGGTGAAGTTTGCAGAAAACATTTCTGGAGCTTCACAACAAAACAGTGCTGCAGCATTCTCTTTAACAACTGAAGAAGCTGGAGACTTGTTTTGCAATGTCATAACAATAAGGAGGAAAACATAAACGAGAGATCCCAAATTCATCTGAAAAGATGTTAATTACACCGTTTTCGAGGCCAAAATCTTCACTGAAGCTGCTGAGTTAAAACTGTTGGCATGCGCCACATCAAATCGATTTTGGATCTCTGGTTTTCCAGAGATTTGGATCACAGCATATGAGCTGAATGGTTCATAAACCCTGAGGGACAAGTGAGTTATTTTTTTTTAACTTGTATCAGATTTTCTGTTGATGTAATTTGTAAACTGTGATTCTTTGCTCTTTTCTGTACACGCAACATCTATTGCATGTCTGTCCGTCCTGGAAGAGGGATTCCTCCTCTGTGGTTCTTCCTGAGGTTTCTTCCATTGTTTTTTTTTACCCTGTTAAAAGGTTTTTTTTCCATCAACATGTGAAGTTTTTCCTCACTCGAATCGAGGGTCTAAGGACAGAGGATGATGTTCACTGTACAGATTGTAAAGCCCACTGAGGCAATGTGATTGTGATTTTGGGCTATATAATAGAATAGAATAGAATTACTTTAATGATCCCAGACTGGGAAATTATTTAAATAATAAATAAATAAATAATAATAAATAAAATAAATAAAATTGATTTGATTTGATTTGATTTGATTTTCTTCTGGTGATCTAATTTTGCAGCAGTTTCCTAGTCTGTTGTAAATTGTTTTCTCTCTTGTGTTTCTGACTTGACAATTGGTGAAAAAAGGTTTGTCAGGATCAGTGGCGGCTGGTGACTGAAAAAATTGGGGAGGTGTTACGGCCGTCGCCGAGCTCTGCCTCTGTTTGTCTGTGTGTGTGTTTATATGTGTTGTCTCTGAGTGGTTTCAGGATGTGGGTGCCCCTCCTTCTCCTCCTTCTTGGCCTGAGGAAATCGAATTGGACCGGCACCTGGATGACGCACCGATCTGGGCGGAGCAAGTTGCGGAAGTGTATATATATTCCTGGCCAGCATGGCAGTGGGGCGGCTGTGATTGAGCAGCACGCCTAAGTGTCTCTTGAAACTGTACTTGTGACTGAGACATGTGTTGATTGTCTGTTGTCTGTGGACTGGGCAAGGGTTAAAATTTTTTTATTATTGACTGATGGCACTCACATGTAGTTTTCTCTTGTTAAATCCATTAAGAGGGGTGCTGTGTTGACTGTGTTTTTGGTTTGTAGGCCGGAAGTAGACAGAGAGTTTTTTTGTTCAGTTTGTTTAAAAAGAACAGTAGCTCAGTTTTCGAGTCCTCTTTTGGTTATATTTGTTTCTTTGATTTACCAGCACCCTCAGGCCCTCTGTCCTTCGTTTTTTGGTTGTATTTTTCTTTGGACGATCCCGCGTCCACAAAATAAATAACTTAAATTACCTACTACACCATGTTTTATGTTACTGCCTTTTCCCCTTTTGAGCTGGGTCGTAACAGGAGGACAGGAGGAAAATCAGTCCACGGTGTCATGTTATTTTATACAAGTCAACTACTTATCCCTACTTTCTTATATTCAATGAAAATTAAGCAATAAAACAATGACTTACAAGACTTCTTTAAAAAACATTTCATTAAATGGCAAAAGGCTGTTGTTGTTGGCTGTTGGTGTGTGAACGACACAATCGGTTAACATGGGCCGGTGTGTCCCCGGCCAGCTAATAATGTACAGTGGGCTAATATACAAGACAAAAAAAAACACCAATGTGTACCCCCTTCCGGGATTCAATCCCCAGTCACCTGTGTGGCAGGTAACTGCTCTACCCACTATGCTACCGCAGCAGTCAATGTAAAAACTTCACGACAGCACAGGACATCACACTCCTCACTCATCACAATCACCCAAAACAACTGTGTTGCTGCTCTGTATTGTGTCCCGGTCGTGCCACTAACGTTATGTCCTCCAGCAGGATGAACGAAACGAAAACTATGAATTATCTTTCTGACTGCTTCTCTCTGATTTCTCCAAACAGTTTTTTTTCTTTCAGAAATGTGCTTATATTTCCTTTGAAACCAATTCCAATATCGCTGAAAACTCCATATTTCTTGTCCGAGCATGGCGGGCAGTGAAAGCTGTGAAATACATAGAAGTATTTTTTGTTTACGGTTGTATAAATGTGAGAATGAAATTTAGGAACTGTTATTGGACCAACCTGCTGTCAATCTTGTATTCTGGTTGCTGATTGGTAAGGGAGGACGTCCTCCCTTAGTGCGTCATTTTACGTGTGTTAGCCAATCATAGATCAGCATGAAAAAATCCTAAATGCATTGAGTGAATGGAAGGAGATCCCTCCCACGGAGGACAGAAGCCCTCCGTCCTCCTCTAGCCCCCACCTTCCTGCTCCCTGCTCCTCTCACAGACTGCTCTGTCTCCTCCGTCTGCAGCCGTCGCTGTTGAACCGTTTTAAGTGGATTTTCTTCCAAAGAAGAAACTTTTTTTTATGGTATAATATATATATAATATTTCATAAATGATACTGAGATTTGGTGATGATTTATTTCAACCAGTTACTCTCTATTAAAAAACAAAGATCTTCCTCTTGCCTCTCAAAAATAGAGGAGGACCAACCTCCTCTGCCTCTAAGGACGAGCCTCCTCTGGTCAGGATAATCTTTCTAACTTCCTTCATCTGTGAAAATGTTTTCCCATTTCTAAAAACTGAGTGAATATTTGGCAGGAGAAAAAACATGTATTTTTGTAGTACTCATTGTGACCACTAGAGGCTGAAGTGTGACACTACCTCGTGTTCTTAACAGAACGAGAAGCGTTCACACACTAAACACAACATGCATCCATTGTGTCTCAGGTTATGTAACATCACTGTCTTGTCTTTGTTTTGGTGAGGAATGTTCTATAATTGATGCTAATCTGCCATCAGTGTCACAGGTGGAATATTGTTTATTATCAGCAAGTCAGATGAAGCAGTAACATGTAATGGCCTCATTCTGATATCTGAGTCTTTTCATGTTACATCAGAGTTCATGGTTATAATGGAGTCCAGTACTGTTGCCGTTTGTAAAGGAATTTCTATATAATATAGTCTTATAGGTTCATAGTCATAGCTTTGTGTCTAGACTCTGCTCACCCAGAAGGCAGAGTTACCCTGAGGTCACGCTCTGGGTCACAGTGGAAGATTGTTTGGGGGCAGCATCTTCTCTGTGCAGCCGCCTCACAGACGACTAAGGTCACATTCTGTTCCTCCAGCATCTTCACCTTCACTGTGTCTCATAAAACAAACACACTGGACTCAGGTGAGCCCGTTTCCACAGAGTATTCTGTAGTGGGTTCAATAGTCAGAGACCAGGAGGTGCTGCATTGTGTAACCACATGTACTGTTGAGCTTTATTGAGCTTCATTAAACACTTCAACGTCAGGAATCACATCTCCTGAATCTTCTCTCTCTCCTGGGTTCATCAGATGAACAGAAATTCACCAACACCTTCATTACACCAACAGTAGAAGTGACCAGGGGGCTCCAGCAGGGAGAGCATACAACTAGTGAGCTGCGTTGTGGGAAAACTGCTTCATCCTTTCAGTCGTTATACACTTGAACTGAGGAAAATGAGTTTTTTGGAGAAAAACATGTTTTCACATGTTTCCACGAATTACAAGAAAAATGAAGGAACTTATAAAGATGATCCTGTTAAAACCTTTTTTGCACCAGTTGTCAAGTCGTAACACAGGAGAGAAAACTATTTACATCAGACTGGATGACAAGAAAAAGGAAAACAATTGTCACTTGCCCCTCACGGCTTCCGTAGTATGGAGACATTTTATGTTATTTTTTAGTTTTCCTATTTTTTTCATACATTTTTAAACAAGTCTCCAGCTACTTCAGTTTGTCAGGAGAATGCTGCAGCACTGTTTTGCTGTGAAGCTTCAGGAATATTTTGTGGACTAAGAAACTTTCCATCAGCATGAGAGTGAATAGGTACTGACTGAATATTCATTTTTGGGTGAACTTACCCTTTAAAATCTTTAAAATCATAATGATACCATTTTAAACCCCTCCATTACTTTCACATCACATGTTAAATAATATAAATAACATGCTGCTTGTAATGTTATTGTAAAGCAAATGCTTAAGGTAGAACAAAGATTTTATATACCTTAATATTGAACACTTTTTTGTCAATTATTTCATCATCATTAGTTTAATTGAAGCATCTGACCGAGCAGAGCAAGAGAAAAACCACCTTCTGTGTCTAAACAGCTTTAGTGTCAGAGAGTCAGATTGGAGGAAGAGAAAGAGGAGGAGGAGGTACAGAGAGAGAGAGGATGACGATGCAGAAAACAGAGAATCAGACACATTAAATGTGAAGAAGAAAAGATGGAAGCTGCAGGAAACTGAAACTATTCCTCTCCACGACCACCGTCCTGTCTGACTAGAGCTCAGGATTGAAACAGACCAGAGCAAGGTGGTAAATTAACTGTAGCTGAAGCTACTTGTTCTGTAGCTCTTAGTAAACAAATGTAAAATTCAGTTTTTTTCTCATTTGTAACCAAATATGTAGTCATGTCATTGTGTCTGTGTAGCTCAGTGTACTCACCAGTGTTTGCAGAGATTCTGCTGTTGAGAGAATCTGATGGATTCAGTTGAATTCTTCTCCAGAGAGAAACAGAGAGACTCGTCTGTACTGCAGCTCTGCTGTCACTCAGACAAACTTTCAGTTTCATTTCAGGAAATGTGATGTTGCAGTTTATCTTCTTGTTGCTCCTCCTCTCAGTGAGGCTGTGATAGTTTAAGTGACTCATTTTAAAACACCTTGACATAGCTTTGGGACAAGTTTTTACTTTTTTGTTTCTTCTTCTTTTCTTGGCAGTGGAAGTTTACATCAGCCAATTAACTAAGGGTCATAGATAGATAGATAGATAGATAGATAGATAGATACTTTATTTATCCCGAGGGAAATTCAAGTATCCAGTGGCATACAAAATACAAAAAATACATAAAACATACATTAAATTAAACTTAAAAACCGTAACCTTAAAAATAGAATTAAAAATGAAATAAAAGATGAATATATATTATATAATATATACAATGAACAGTAGCTACAGTAAACAGTGCACATGAAAGTGAAACAGTGCAAATGGATGTGCAAATATAGGTAGATGGATGCACATGGATAAAACACACCAACCTCTTCCATCTATCACCAGGTGTTCTGCTGCTTATTTTGGGGTCACTCTTCGTTTCTAGTGTCTCTGGACTTATTAGAGACCTAACGAGCCCAGAGACACTGCAGCTGCGACAGCCGAAGTGCCTTTGTATTTATTTGGAAAGCAACGGCTCACAATCCGCTACCTCAGCTCTGCCACTGGCTGTTTTTTGTTTGTTTTTTTACAAACAAGCCGCAAGAAAACACAAGCACATCCTGTCAACACCAGAACACCACTGAACACAGTTAGGAAATAGCAGGCTTGTCTCTTTTATGGTGTGATTGAACAGATGTTGATGATTGAACTGACGCATCTTATTTCTGTACAACTTTCTATACAACTGTACATTCAGTGATTTATGGATTATGATCTTAGTTGTTGTGAACACACCAACACTTTGTAGTTCTTTATTAAGAGCAGGTCCTCATGAAGACACAGGCTGCAGTTTGTTATGAACTCCACTAGAGGGCGTCCTCAGATCTCTGGTTTAGTTCATATCAGCTGTTCAAACCTTCAATAACACAACATCATCTCACACTACCAGCTGTCTCAGGTGTGATGGAGGATTGGAGCTCGTCAGCTCAAGTCAGTCTGAGAACAGCTGATGGTGTTTTTAATCACATGATTTGGTCGTCATTAGAAACATCAGCTGTTGATATCAATAACAAACTAAATAATTAATCAGACACAAGAAAACGTTTTTTTCTATTTTAGTTTAGTTTAGTTTTAGTTTAGAAAAACAAAATCAAATGACTTTTTGCTCATTTATAAATGTTTTGTCAGGATGCTTCTTATATTTACAATGATTAGACAATAAAATGGTTTTAATTCAAAATACAATTGCTTCATATTTATGTGTACATTGTTTTTTAATTTTTTAACAGTCATGAAGGCAGGTGATGCAGTTATTAGAATAAATAAGACTACATTAGATTATATCAATCAATGTGGTAAAACTGGTGAGTTGCAGTGCTAAAATCAATGTGACACAAAGAAAAACATTTATAGTAAGAACAATAAAAGCACATCAAAAATGTTTACATCACACATCACCAATAAATATACATTCATTACATTAAATGATGTGAATCTTTCTCTAGAAATCAAATGTTTGTTCTACTCAGTGTGATTGACAGGAGAGATGATCAGAGGAGCAGAGTTTTTACCACCATCATTAAGATATGGACAGAAGTATGGGTAGAGTTTCTGAGTGAAGCAGCAGCCAGTAAAGGAGTAGATAAGAGCTGCAGCATCAACGTCATAAAAGGAGACCAGACCCTCCTCATAATCCACAAACACCCCCACCTTCTCAGGCTGATGCTTCAGAGAGAGACTGACTGGATGGTCAGCAAGAGCTTTGTATTCGTTTTTGTTCCTCAAACATATTGACCAGTAACCACTCTGAGGAGATGCTGTGATTTTTCCCTTCCTATTGATCGACTCTCTGGCCACTCCTAAATCCCAGTTAGTCTTCTCTTTAACTTGAACCTCATAATAAAATCTTCCTGAAGAGAAACTCTGCTTTGATAAGACACAAACACAATAATCAAATCTCTCTGGGTTGTCTGGGAGTTTCTTCTTTACATCACCATCATATACTTGTTTTCCATCATCAGACAGGATGAGGTCAGGTTGTGCTGTATCAGGATCGAGTGTCACATCCACTGCATACTGCTGGACCCTCTTCAGCTCGACCTCAAGCAGCTTCTTCATCTGTTTACTGAGCATCTCCTCCAGCTGATTCACAGCTCTCACTACAGTCCCCTCATATGAAGGTGGACGGACGCTGACTCCTGTCCAGTCCTTGGTGGGTGGAGCAGTGTTCAGTGATGGGAAGCTTTGGAGGAGGTGGAGGTGGTCTTCAGACTGTGAGAGCTGCTCCACCTCAGAGCTTCTCTTCTCCAGCTCAGAGATTTCCTGTTCCAGCTCTTTGATGAAGCCTTCAGCCTGTTTCTCTGTCTCTCTCTGCTTCTCTTTGATGGTGTCGATGAGCTCGGCCTGGCTTCTCTCAACAGACTCCTTCAGAGCGCTGAAGACCTGAACACCAGCTGCTATCTCTCTGTCTGCATCTTTCTTACTGAGCTCCACTGAGCGCTTCATCTCCTGAATCTTCAGTTGTGTCTTCTGGATCATCTGCTGAATTTCAGCGTCTTTTTTTCCCAGCTCGGCCTTCATTCCTTCATATCCTTCTTTCAGAGGAACAACATCATGTGTCTTGTGGTCTGAAATACTGCAGAGCATGCAGACACACATCTGGTCAGTCTTACAGAACAGCTCCAGCAGTTTATCGTGTTTCGTACACATCCTGTCTTCCAGGTTCTCCACAGGGTCGATCAGCTGATGTCTTTTCAGCTGTTTAGCTGTCAGATGAGGCTCCAGGTGAGTCTCACAGTAGGAGGCCAGACACACCAGGCAGGACTTCAGGGCCTTCAGTTTGGTTCCAGTGCAGACGTCACAGGGAACTTCTCCTGGTTTGGAAACTTGTTGCTCTGAGCTGCTGCTGCCGGCTTTCTGTTGAGCTGACTGTCTGAACTGAGCAGCCATCTCAGAGATGAACGTGTTGACCTGCAGTTCAGGTCTGGTGTTGAAAGTCTTTTTACAGTTGGGACACTGACACTTGTCATTTTTATCCCAGTGTTGAGTGATGCAGGTTTTACAGAAGTTGTGTCCACATGGTATGGCGACTGGATCAGTGAACACATCCAGACAGATGGAGCACAGAAACTGATCTTCAGTCAGCAGACAGCTGGCAGCAGACATGTTTACAGTCTGAGGATGAAAAGTGAGAAAAAGAAAACTGTAATTAGTTATCTCTTGATTAAATGTTTCATGAACTATTACTCCTAGAATGTAAGGAGAGTCTTCCTTCCTGTCTGAGTACAGTTCAGGTTTTGTGTTACAGGTAATACCGGTTTCTTAAACACAGTAAATATTATCAGCTGTACAAAGACACAGAGCAGAAACAGTAAAGTTGAAAGGACAGAGTTAGAAGTTCAAGGCTTCTTATTTAAGTGTTTTACAGCTATAGAAGTTGTAAAACAGCCATTTTGTGCCTTTATACACAATAAAATACACTGTCAGATAACATGAGACACTGTGCTCTGAGCTAGGCTAGTTAGCCTTTAGCAGACTAGTTTATCTGTGTTTGTCTTTGTTATGGTTGGATTGAGCTGCTGTGCTTTACAGTAAAGGTATGTGGTTTAACAAACTCAATTAATATCAGGTATCAAGCATGATGTTTTAATATCAGGAGACAGATCAGTCAAAGTGGGTAAATTAGCTGAAGCTAAAGCTAGCTGTGACTGTGTCCTATCTAACTTTATCCAGAGTTCAGTCACTGTGGTTTGATTTGGACCTGTTTTGTAGTTCTGACTAAATGTACATGTTGAAATTGGCCGTGTACTCACCAGTGTTTGTCAGAGATTCTGCTGTTGTGTTGAGAAAGTTTTCTTCAGAGAGAAACACAGAGACTCTTCTGGACTGCAGCTCTGCTGTCACTCAAACTTTCACTTTCATTTTTGAGGAAATGTGACGTTCCAGTTTTTTCTCCCTGTTGCTCCTCCTCTCAGTGAAGCTCTGTCAGTTTTAGTGTCTCATTGTGAAACTTGTAGACAAACTTTGGAACAAGTTTTTATTTGTGTGTTTCTTGGTCTTTTCTCAGCAGTGGAAGTTTACAGCAGCCAAAAGAAGATCCAGTTACAAATAAAGCAGATAAGAAAAGAGGTCAGTGGAAGATATTCAAGAACAAACTGTGTCTTTAGATCAACAGGCCACAACGCTCCCTCTACAATCCCACCAACACTCCAGTGTTCAGCTCACTGTTCAGTCTGTCATTTCACTTTTCTGCTGCTTTCCAAACTGTTCAGCATCTTTTCTCTGTGAGACTTTTGTTGTGTGATTTCTAACCTGTCACATTACACAGAGGAAATACAGAAAGTGGGCTTCACTGTAATTTTAAAATACTTTCAAAGCTGTCTTAAAGGAGGGAGCAGCTCCTCTTCCACAGAGTCTGTCAGGTTTCTACGGCAGCCCAGAATGGACAAACCAAACACTTTACTAACTGCAGTAAGAGAGGGTGAGGCGAGGAGCGTGTAGTTGGTTGCAGCCTCACTGCTACATGCTACTAAATCCTCCATGTTCGAATTTTAAATCAAATTAAAATTGTAATTTTTAGAAAAATCTCCTCAGTTAGAGAGAGAAGGAGACACCACTCAAACATCAGCAGTCTGTCTGATAAAACACAGAGGGATTTATAATTATCACTTTTATTTCCTCTCATTATTTTGAAAATCCTGAAGTGTAGACGGAGCAGAAGAGCGTCAGGCTGCAGTTTGTTAAAATCTCCACCAGAGGGCGACGTCAGCTGTCATTTCATCTCTACTAACAGTTGTGTTGTGTTCAGTTCACCTTCTCCAACATAACAACAGCTTTACTTTACATTAAATGACCTCACACACTTTGCATTATCTGACATTAGATGACTTGACATAACACTCAGTACATCTTCTGTTCAGGCTCATTGTCTCTCCCTGACTCACACATCATGCAGGTGTTTGGTTTTCTAAAACAGATGAGTCAGAGAAGAGTCGACCACCTGCTGCAGGTTTTGTTCTTCTTATAAGAAGCTGTTATGTGTTTGAGTCACTGACTGGTTGAGGTTGATGTCATCAGACAGGATGGTATGCAGCAGGAGACGAGTGGGTCCTCAGATCTCTGGTTTAGTTCATATCAGCGGTTCAAACCTTCAATAACACAACATCATCTCACACTACCAGCTGTCTCAGGTGTGATGGAGGATTGGAGCTCATCAGCTCAAGTCAGTCTGAGAACAGCTGATGGTGTTTTTAATCACATGATTTGTCTGTCATTAGAAACATCAGCTGTTCATATCAGTGACAAACTAAATAATCAGTTAGACACAATAAATGTTTTTTTGCTTCTTCTGTTTATTCATAACAAAAACCAAAATCAAATTACTTTTTGCTCATTTATAGCTTCATTGTCAGGATGCAGCTCTTCTTATATTTACAATGATCAGATAATAAAAAGGTTAAACTCCACATGTAGATGTTTCATACATGAATTGTTGGTCTCATGTTACACAAGTTTATTTTTTGTGAAATAAACTGATTTGGTTTAATTTTAAAGAAAATGATCTCAGTGTTCTTTAACAGAGTCACATGTAATGTGAGCCAGTGACTCCAAATCAAAATCAAGATCAGAATCAGAAATTCTTTATTGATCCCTGAGGAGGACAATGTGTATGTTACAGTCACTCCTTCTAGAATAAAAAAAAAAAAAAACACTGTAGATATAAAGAAGATTTAAATAGAGAACGATAATATGACACGTGACGAAGGATAAAAAGTACATTTTAAAATGAAATGTTAAAAGTACTATCATATATAAATAAAGATGTATTTTTACACTGGATAAGTAAGTAAAATGTCTCGGCACAGATTTTAATATCAAACTCAATATTTATCATCATTTCCTGTACACATAAATAAAAACTTTGTCTAAAACAGTGAGTTTTAGTGTTTTATTGAACATTTTTATCACCTAAGTTTAATACAAAGGGTCACATTTAATGCATTTTTCACGTTGAGTGAATGTGAATAAATAATTTAGTCTGAATAAATTCAATTAATGATGAGGTAAATGAATCTGATAAGTTTAATGTATTATCAATATAGAGTTATGGGGAACTTCTACGTGAACACAATGTTTGTTTTAAGTGTTTATTATTCAAGTTTTATAATTAAAAGTAATTTTTTTTAAAGTATTTGATATTTGTTGTTCTGTCTCTTGTAATAAGATGCACATCGTGTTATTTAGTTTCTTCACATTGACTCAACATTACAGAAAGACTTTGTTTAATGTGACATTTACATTGAATGTATGTAGAATTAGACGTAAAATTTACATTTGATTAAAATAATGAAAGTCACTGTTTCAGGCAGACAGTATATATATCCAGTATTTGTCTCTATTGTAAAAATCACCATCTTTGGCCAAAGAGCTTTAGTGTCGGAGAGTCAGCTTGGAGGAGGAGGAAGAGGAGGTCCAGAGACAGAGGATGAAGATACAGAGAGCAGAGAATCAGACACATTAAATGTGCAGAAGAAGAGAAAGGCAGACAACAGTAACTACAGAAACACTGAGGCTGAGATAAAAAAAAAACTGTCCATAGTGCAAGGTACCTATTCAAGTTATTAAATAAGTTGTTACACATCAGTTTTGTAACTTTAAAGGCAATAAAACCACAGTCAGCTGAAGTCAGATACTGTCGTCTGTACTTTGGATACTCCAAAAGGCGTCTAAGCTAAGCTAGGCTAGATAGCTTCTAGCACAACGAGTGTTGACAGTTTTTTTCTCTGCTACAGTTGGATTTAGTTACTGTCTTCTATGTGTGCAGTATGTGTTGTACCAAATGCAGTGACTAACATGTTGAACATAACATGTTAACATGAATGTAAAAAACAAGATTCTGGTTTGAACTCATTGTCGACCTGATTATCAGTCGGGTCATTTTGTCTGTAGGTCAGTTTACTCACCAGTGTTTGCAGAGGTTCTGCTGTTCAGACAAGGAAATCCTGATGAATTCAGTTTAATTTTTCTTCAGAGAGAAACAGAGAGAATCGTCTGCACTGCAGCTCTGCTGTCACTCAGACAAACTTTCTCTTTTACTGCTGGAAATGTAACGTTGAAGCTTTTCTCCTCTCAGAGTTGCTCCTCCTCTCAGTGCAGCTCTGTAAGTGAGCTTTTATTGCCTCGTTGGGAAACAACTTGAAAGAGCTTCGGAACAATATGAGTTTTTACTTTTTCTTATTCTTTCAGTATCACTTGATATCAGGCGACACATATTAGCTGCATATTGGCTTTTTATCAATTTTAATTAATTTTTTCAAAATGTTATTTTCTATTTTAAAACAAACTTTGGGAAATTCTTTTTTCCACATAAGTAAATCAGAAAGAATAATCAAAAGTTCACACACACACACACACACACACACACGTTGCCTATAATAACCTTATCACATAAAAAATTAGCACCCTACAGGAGCAGAGATCAGAGGGCAGGGCCGCAGTTTACAAGGCGGCAGGTGCCAACCCAATGTAGAAAAGCCTGTAAATTAAACACCTGTAACACTGCACTAACTCACACTGGACACTCGTGAAGGGGACCACTACCAGGGACTGAACTGCCGCCTCAGACCACAGCCCCTAACCAAAACACACAAAAACAAGTTAAAACATGCAATAGGGTGCTACACAGAGCTGGTGTGGCAAAAAAATGAAAACAAAATACAGAAATACAAAAGCACCAAATAACAAAGAATAATTAATTTCTATTTTAACAATAAAAAAAGTGGAATTCCCTTTAACTGGCTCGGAAGTAGGCAGCCTTATCAAAGAAGTGAGATATCTGGAGGTATCAGAGAAGCCTTATCAGTCCAAACCAAAAGCAGCTCAATTGACAGTAAGCTCAGGACGACACGTTCATAAGGGAGCCACAGAGGCTGTATATATGTATGTATGTATACACATATATATATACATATATATATATATATATATGTATATATATATATATATATATATATATATATATATATATATATAAATAACACAACACAACATTTCTGGAAAATAAACTCATAAATACCACTCCGCAAAGCTACCATGACACCCAAGAAAAATGGAGGAGCAATGGCTCATGACGTGGGTCAATCACCAAGCTTCACCAGAACACACAAAGAAATACTCAGCTGGGCACTGAGTGACCGAGCCGCTGGATGGCAGACAATAGTGGACTTACTGAAAGGGACAAGCAAGTGCATCCAGGAAGGACTTCTGGCGGAGCGATGCTTCCCCCCACAGCTGATTGTGCTGCAAAGAACGGAGATCGCATCACCAGGGTGCCCGTTTTAAGCACACATGAACAATGGAAGACTAGCAGCAGGCATTACCTGAATGCAGAGGATTGTACACCTGCAATGGCCACGCCAAACCACCGCCATGGACAAGCCACAGACACCGGAGAGAGGCAGAGGAAAAGGATGAGACAAGTGTGTCTGCACCTCTTTATGTAAGGGCGCATTGTGCCGCCCCTCAATCAGGATGCCCAACAAGTTGGCACAGTGCCATATAGTGGCAGGGAGGGAGACGACCTGTCACATACTGCTTATTGATAGTAAAGAAGGAAGGTGTTGGACATGAATGAAGTCATTCCTACTTAAAATATGTATAAATATGTTTTACTCTTATGTGACAAAACTCAAAACTAAGGGTTAATAGTGTCCAAATAACTCTAAATCAAGTCTTTCTAACTCCAATATCTGCCTCATTTTTGAGTGACATCTTGCTATTTAAGTTGAATCTGTGTCTTCAAGTTCAATAATGATGTTTTCAAACATTACAAAGAAATGCAATCTAGCAAGTGAGTGCAGAAAATTTCAGACATGGTGGGGAATCAAACTGTTCTCGACTCCCCTCCTGATGGATGTAGAGGAAGAAGAAGGGAGTCTTCAATTAGAACTTATGAAAATTCAGTGTGATAATTCTCTGAAAAATCAACATCAGCATCTCTCCCTACCCGACTTCTACCGGAGCTTGAAAACGGCAAAGTTTCCTCTTAAGAGACGCCATGCAATAAGAATGATGAGTTTGTTACTAAACTGTCAGTAATATTTTATGCGACTGATTTGGCAAATCGACTATTTTCTCCTTTAAGGGTGGTGCCCCAAGGTGATCTAATGTAAATTGGATCATTAATGGAATATTTCGTTTTTTTTGAAGTGGGGTCATATAAAGTACATATCTATAGTCGATCTGTTTCTTACCGAAATCACCGATCAGTGCAGCTTCAGTTTGGAGAAGTAGAGAGCCGCTCCAGCCCAGAGGCTCAGCTTTGTTCTGCAGTGAACGGGGTACAGCAAAAAAGTGCTTTCTTTTGGCACTACTAATTTTCTCAACCCCAGAACCCCCGTATCCCTACTTAGCGCTAATGCGGAAGCATACAGAGAGTTAAGTTTCGTTTTTATTGAAAGTAAACCTCTCGTCCAGCAGCTGGGCCTCGCAATGTATTCTGCCGCTCAAAGATTAGCTGTTGCCCAGTTAAGCTAGTGCGTAGGGATACGAAGGTTCTGCGGTTGAGAAAATGTAGTGCCAAAAGAAAGCGCGGTCTGACAGCGATGTAAAGCGGTGTGAATTTTACCTATACAACGTACACTTGAACTGATGTAAAAAATTTTAGGTGAGCCTTGTTTTAGGTGGTTAATATCACTTTTTTGCTGAACCCCGTTCACTGCAGTACAAAGCTGAGCCTCTGGGCTGGAGCGGCTCTCTACTTCTCCAAACTGAAGCTGCGCTGATCGGTGATTACGGTAGGAAACAGATCGACTATAGATATGTACTTTATATGACCCCACTTAAAAAAAAACGAACTATCCCTTTAATGTTGCATGAAGCATATGGTGCCCCGTGTGAGGCAACGTACTGTTGGCAATCTTTCAAAGTTGTGCAATATTAGTCTCAGCACAATTTGGCCAGTGCTAAAATTTGAGATTCATATCTTAAAGCCCTAAGTCAAAAGTCTTAACATTTAACCCCACTAGTTTACTACAGGAGTAGATGTTCATTTCTATATACATTCTATATACATGGTTACATGGTGATGGGAATTGATTTATCTGTCAATTATCAAATTTAACCGATTTGACTTACCAAAATCTTTCAGGTTATTGAGACATTTGCTGTTGCTGCTGATGATTCAATTTAAAAGTGCTCTGTAGAAATTGTAAGAATTTCTGGTGATGGGAATTGATTTATCTGTCAATTATCAAATTTAACCGATTTGACTTACCAAAATCTTTCAGGTTATTGAGACATTTGCTGTTGCTGCTGATGTTTCAATTTAAAAGTGCTCTGTAGAAATTGTAGGAATTTCTGTTCAGCATTTGAATATCCAGCGTCGTCACGATGGAAAATGACTAACGCTAATGTTTCTGTTTCCGCTGGCCTTAGATTTGAAAGCTTTTAAATACTATTGAGAACATTAAATGCACCATGATGTCACTGTGGGTTGGAATGCTTACATCATCAGGTTTTTGGCGGTCATGCCATCAGACAACAGCATGGATGATATGACATGACTTTATATATAGAGATTTTTAAGATTGTGAACAAAATGCATGTAATATTTAACAAATTAAATTAGTTTTAATTAAGCAACAATTCTTATTTAATGAAAAACGAAAATTTGCAAACAGCAAATCCAACTGTTAGACAGAAGTAGCGGAGTAAAAAGTACAATATTTCCTCTCACAGTGGTGGAAAAGTAACACAGCCTCCAGTAACAGAAATGTTTGGCAAGTTAAGCTGTGTGCTTTTGTATGTGAGTTAATGCACTTAGTTACTTCCTGTCTGCGACTGAAACATTTCATTGTGTATCTGTTTCCAACACTTTGTAGTCTGTGATCTATCACAGCAACTAATCCCTCAGTACTTCACTGTTGTTCCCTCAAGTGTTGAGCAGCTTTTCTCCGTCTGAAACATGTCTCACAGACACATTAGAAGGAGGAAAATGAGAGTTTTGACTTTAGATGGAGAATCCTTCTGATTGGACCACAGCTGGAGATTAAAAAGCTTTTCTGCAATCCTGCACTTAAGAGAAGCTGAGTACAATTTTTGTAAAGTTAAAGTCTGAGCTTAAAAAGCTATAAAACACACAGAGAAGCTCCTCGTGACACAGCCAGGGTTGGGAGGGTTACTTTAAAAATGTAGTCCGATACAGTTACTAATTACCTGTTAAAAAATGTAGTCAGTAACATAATCCAAGTACCACAATATTAAAGTAATGTAACTTGATTACTTGAAGTTACTTTTGGATTACCTCAATGCACATGCAATTAAAGACTTCCTCTAAGGAACACATAAAGCAAATTAAATATTTAATTAATTGTAGGGTATGTTAGATTTATTCAGTTTTATTCATTGATTACTAACTATTCAGCTGTATTCAAGAATTACATGACATATTACAATAATAATAATAATAATAATAATAATGGTAACAGTTATTATTAGTGTTATTGTAACTACTAGGCCTATTTCTAGTAATAGCAGTAGTAAAACACCCCCACATATAGAATGTGTGGCACTTATTTGTCCCCCAAAATTACCCATACAATTTCCTAATATAATCATGCTATTTTAATACCTTGTTGTGATCTAAAGTGTTAGTGACCCATTTCAGTCACTGCAGGTGTTTCAGGCAATTTTGTAACGTACAAGCCTCACAAGGTGGCAGTAGCTACATTTTAAGTGCCTATGGGGCCCTCGAAAGTCAACAAGATTTCCACGATGAAGTCCGTGCAAATGTTTCACAATAAAAGCCTACTGAGCTATTTATGCTTGAGGACTTTAAATTTGAGACGGACACGGGAAGTGTTGAGTTTGTATTAACAATGTAATGTCTTAATTTCAACAGGGCAAACGGGAGCGAGCCAAAACGAGACTTCAAAACTACCAAAAACCTAAACACGTACCATCCCGGTCACCAGCAGCACCACCACCCACAGACCCAGTATAATACCTAGTAGCAGCAGCAGCAGCAGTAGTAGAAACAATGACAGTCCCAATCTGGTTAACAGGCTAACTAATGTTAACTTTAGCTAACAGAATTTCTGTGTAGCTAACTAACGTTCGCAGTTTCGCTTACCATTAAATGTTTCTTTAAATTAGATGTGGAGTCCTTGGACGATGGCAGTATGTGCAATGCTGGGAGGCATAGCTTGCACTGTGCAGTGATGTTGTTCCCTCTTACTTCTTTAGAAACAAAGTAATGGCGAAATTTCCACGCAGTGAAAGCATTTTTTTCTCTAGCGCTCGAGTCCATAATGAGCCGCCTGGCTTCACCTGAGAGCAGAGCGTCGTTGTGACTTGTCTGAAGTGTAGTAATGTGTGCGCGCGTGCATACGGCATTGTCGCATTGGCAAGTGTTAGATTCATTCATTCACATTTATTCATCATTTATTATCATATATTTTAATTGTAATCCAACTAATAATCTCAATTTTTTTCCAAATGTATCTGTAATCTGATTACGTCTTTTTTTTCTGTAACTGTAACGGAATACAGTTACTGTTTTTTTGTATCCTAATTACGTAACGCCGTTACATGTAGTCCGTTACTCCCCAAGCCTGGACACAGCTGATGGTGTTTTTAATCACATGATTTGGTCATCATTAGAAACATCCGCTATTGATATCGATAACAAACTAAATAATCAGTCAGACACAATGAAAAGTTCTTTTGCCTTTTTATTTTAGTCATTAAGAAAAACAAAATCAAATTATTTTTGATAAAACAGTTTCATCAGGATGCAGCTCCTCTTATATTTACAATGATCAGACAATAAAATGGTTAAATTCAAAACGCAATTGCATCATAACTCTAATTACATTGTCTTTTCATATTATAATAGTCATGCAGTGTTTAGAATAAATGAGACCACATTAGATAATGTCAATCAATGTGCTGTGGTATTGAAGTAAATATCAAAGTGACACATCACCGAAATACATTTATAGTAAAAACAATACAATCACAGAATCTGAAACAACCAACAATATATACATCAAACATGATCAATAAATTTACATTAAACATACATAAACAATAAAATCACATTGATCAGAATCTGAAACAAACCATATCACATCACCAATAAATGTACCTTTATTACATTAAATGATGTGAATCTTTCTGTAGAAAATCAAATGTTTGTTCTACTTAGTGTGATTGACAGGAGAGATGATCAGAGGAGCACAGTTTTTACCACCATCATTAGGACTTGGACTGAAGTATGGGTAGAGTTTCTGAGTGAAGCAGCAGCCAGTAAAGGAGTAGATAAGAGCTGCAGCATCAACGTCATAAAAGGAGACCAGACCCTCCTCAAAATCCACTAATACCCCCACCTTCTCAGGCCGACACTTCAGAGAGATAGTGACTAAAGGATCAGCACCAGCTTTGTACTCACCTTCATTCCTCAAACATATCGTCCAGTAACCATCCTGAGGAGTCAGTGTGATTGGTCCCTTCCTCTTGATCGACTCTTTGGCGACTCCTAAATCCCACTTAGTCTTCTCTTTAACTTGAACCTCATAATAAAATCTTCCTGAAGAGAAACTCTGCTTTGCTAAGACAGAGAGACATTTATCAAATCTCTCTGGGTTGTCTGGGAGATGTTTAACTTGTTTTCCATCATCAGACAGGATGAGTTTGTATTGTGCTACATCAGGATTGAGTGTCTCATCCACTGCCTACTGCTGGACCCTCTTCAGCTCAGCCTAAAACAGCGTCTTTATATGTTTACTGAGCGTCGCCTCCAGCTGATTCAAAGCTCTCCCCACAGTCCTCTCATATGAGGATGGAAGGACGCTGACTCCTGTCCAGTCCTTGGTGGTTGGCGCAGCATTCAGTGATTGGGAGCTTTGAAAGTCGATGAAAATGTTCTACTTTGAACTTGAGATTTTGAAGCCACCAAAAGGACCAAACCAAAGAAGTGCAAGATAGCAAATGAGTGCATAAAATTTGAGACATGATGGGAAATCAAACTGTTCTTGACTTCCTTCCTGATGGATGCAGATGAAGTAAGAGAGAGTCCCTAATTAGAACTTATGGAAATGCAGTGTGATAATTCTCTGAAGAATCATCTCTCCCTACCCGACTTCAACCAGAGCTGGGAAATGGCCAAGTTTTCTTTCATGAGATGCCATGCAAAAAGAGTCTGTTTTCTATGAGACTGATTTGGTGAATGGGATATCTTTCCTTTCAAGGGTGGTGCTCCAAGGTGATCTAATGTGAACTGGATCGTATTAATCATAATTAGTATTTATCCCTGATAATCATGAATTATTAATGATTTTTTTACCAAATGTAACCCAATACTCCCTATTGTTGCGTGAAACACTATATATGGTGCCCCGTGCGAGGCTGTTGGCAATCATTCAAAAATTGTCGATATTCAATTCAGCATAATTAGGGCAGTGCTAAAATGTTGAACCTGTTGAACCCTTCAGTCAAAAGTCCTAAAATTTTCTACTTACAAACAGTTACATGGTGATGAGAATTGATTATCTCTCGAATATAAAATTTAACCATTTGACTTATCAAAATCTTTTAGGTTACATTCCTTATTGTTGCTATTGATTGAATTTGAAAGTGCTCTGTAAAAATTGTATTTGCATTTGAAAATCCAGTGTTGTGTGTCACGATGGAAAATGACTGACAATCATGTTTCTGTTTCAGCTGGCCTTAAATCTGAATGCTTTATGATGCTATTGAGAACATTAAATGGACCATGCTGTCACTGTGGATTGGAAAGTTTACATCATCAGGTTTTTGGGGATCATGTCATCGGACATGGGACATCGGACAACAGATATATCATGTGCCTTTATATGTGGAGATTTTTAAGATTGTGAACAAAGTGCATGTAATATTAGTCAAAATAAATTAGCGTTAAGGTAATGCAACAACAATTATTTGAGTTTAATTGTTGTTTGATGAAAAATGTGAATTAGCAAACAGCAAATCCAGATGTTAGACGGATGTAGTGGAGTGAAAAGTACAATATTCCCTCTCGCAGTGGATGAAAAGTAAAACAGCCTCCAGAAACAGAAACACAGGGCAACTTTGCCCTTTGGTATGTGGTTAAATGTAACTTCGTTACTTCCTCTATGTGAATGTTTCAGTGTGTATCTGTTCTAAACACTTTACGGTCTGTGATCCATCATAGCATCTAATCCCTCTGCACTTCACTGCTGTTCCCCAAAGTGCTGAGCAGTTTTTCTCCGTCTGAAACATTTCTCACAGATACATTAGAAGGAGGAAAATAAGAGTTTTGACCTGAGATGGAGAATCTTTCTGATTGGACCACAGCTGTAGATCAAAGAGCTTCTCTGTGATTCTGCACTTTTAAGAGAAGCTGAGTACAATTATTGTAAAGTAAAAGTCTGATCTTGAAAGACTACAAAACACACAGAGAAGCTCCTCAGTGACATCAGAGAACTTGAACCAGTTAGATTTCATTGTTCTCCGGCCTTCATGTAATCTGCTTCAGCATCAGACTGCAGTTCTTTATTAAGAGCAGGTCCTCATGTGGACACAGGCTGCAGTTTGACATGAGCTCCACTAGAGGGCGTCTTCAGATCTCTGGTTTAGTTCATATCAGCTGTTCAAACCTTCAATAACACGACATCATCTCACACTACCAGCTGTCTCAGGTGTGATGGAGGATTGGAGCTCGTCAGCTCAAGTCAGTCTGAGAACAGCTGATGGTGTTTTTAATCACAGGATTTGGTGGTCATAAGAAACATCAGCTGTTGATATCAATAACAAACTAAATAATGAATCAGACATCAGAAAATGTTTTTTTTTTTTTTTGCTTTTTTGTTTTATTCATAAAGAAAAATAAAATAAAATAAGTTTTTGCTCATTTATAAATGTTTTGTCAGGATGCAGCTCTTCTTATATTTACAATGATCAGACAATAAAAGGGTTAAATTTAAAACACAATTGCATCATAATTCTAAGTACACAGTTTGTTGATAATATAATAGTCATGCAGTTATTAGAATAACTGAGACTACATCAGATAATATCAGTCAATGTGGTAAATCTGGTGTGCTATAGTAAATATCAATGTGACACATCAAAGAAAAACATTTACTGTAAGAAAGATAAATGCACATTGATCAGAATCTGTAAAAACAACAATATATACATCACACATCACCAATAAATGTGCATTTATTACATTAAATGATGTGAATCTTTCTGGAGAAAATCAAATGTTTGTTCTACTCAGTGTGATTGACAGGAGAGATGATCAGAGGAGCAGAGTTTTTACCATGATGATTACTGGATGGACAGAAGTACGGGTAGAGCTTCTGAGTAAAGCAGCAGCCAGTAAAGGAGTAGATAAGAGCTGCAGCATCAACGTCATAAAAGGAGACCAGACCCTCCTCATAATCCACAAACACCCCCACCTTCTCAGGCCGACACTTCAGAGTGAAGACAGCTGGAGGGTCAGCAAGAACTCCGCACACATTTTCTTTAGTCACACCTATCAACCAGTAACCATCCTGAGGACTTGGTGTGATTTTTCCCTTCCGGTTGATCGACTCTCTGGCCACTCCTAAAGCCCACTCAGTCTTCTCTTTAACTTGAACCTTATAATAAAATCTTCCTGAAGAGAAACTCTGCTTTGCTAAGACACAGAAGTCAGTATCAAATCTCTCTGGGTTGTCTGGAAGATTCTTCCATACATCACCATGTTTAACTTGTGTCCCATCATCGGACAGGATGAGGTTGGGTTGTGCTGTATCAGGATTGAGTGTCACGTCTACTGCATACTGCTGGACCCACTTCAGCTCGACCTTCTTCATCTGTTTACTGAGCGTCTCCACCAGCTGATTCACAACTCTCACCACAGTCCCCTCATATGAAGGTGGACGGACGCTGACTCCTGTCCAGTCCTTGGTGGGTGGAGCAGCGTTCAGTGATGGGGAGCTTTGGAGGAGGTGGAGGTGGTCTTCAGACTGTGAGAGCTGCTCCACCTCAGAGCTTCTCTTCTCCAGCTCAGAGATTTCCTGTTCCAGCTCTTTGATGAAGCCTTCTGCCTGTTTCTCTGTCTCTCTCTGCTTCTCTTTGATGGTGTCGATGAGCTCGGCCTGGCTTCTCTCAACAGACTCCTTCAGAGCGCTGAAGACCTGAACACCAGCTGCTATCTCTCTGTCTGCATCTTTCTTACTGAGCTCCACTGAGCGCTTCATCTCCTCAATCTTCAGCTGTCTCTTCTGGATCATCTGCTGAATTTCAGCGTCTCTCTTCCTCAGCTCGGCCTTCTTCTCTTCATATTCTTCTTCCAGAGGAACAACATCATGTGTCTTGTGGTATAAAACAGTGCAGAGCATGCAGACACACATCTGGTCGGTCTTACAGAACAGCTCCAGCAGTTTATCGTGCTTCGTACACATCCTGTCTTCCAGGTTCTCCACAGGGTCGATCAGCTGATGTCTTTTCAGGCCTGACATTGTCAGATGAGGCTCCAGGTGAGTCTCACAGTAGGAGACCAGACACACCAGGCAGGACTTCAGGGCCTTCAGTTTGGTTCCAGTGCAGACGTCACAGGGAACTTCTCCTGGTTTGGAAACTTGCTGTTTTGAGCTGCTGCTGCTGGCTTTCTGTTGAGCTGACTGTCTGAACTGAGCAGCCATCTCAGAGATTAAAGTATTGACCTGCAGTTCCGGTCTGATGTTGAAAGTCTTTTTACAGTTGGGACACTGACACTTGTCACATTTATCCCAGTGTTGAGTGATGCAGGTTTTACAGAAGTTGTGTCCACATGGTATGGTGAATGGATCAGTGAACACATCCAGACAGATGGAGCACAGAAACTGATCTTCAGTCAGCAGAAAGCTGGCAGCAGACATGTTTACAGTCTGAGGATGAAAAGAAAGAAAAGAAAACTGTAATTAGATATCTCTTGATTAAATGTTTTCTAAACTATTACTCTTCGAATGTAAGGAGAGTCATGATGAGCTCTGACAGGTAAAAATGTGTCCTGGATACGCCTCTGAGTGGAACTTCCTGTCTGAGTACAGTTCAGGTTTTGTGTTACAGATAATAACGGTTTCTGAAACACAGTAAATATTATCAGCTGTACAAAGACACAGAGCAGAAAGAGTTAAGTTAAAAGGACAGAGTTACACATTCGAGGTGTTTAACCACCATATAAGTTGTAAAACAGCAATTTTGTACCTTTTATACACAATGAAATACACTGTCAGATAAAATCAGACACTGTGCTCTGAGCTAGCCCTGCTGAAAAAACCAGCATAGATCAGCACGATTTCCATGCTGGTCTATGCTGGCATATGCTGGTTTAGTGCTGGTTTGGTGCTGGTTTAGCTGGTGGACCAGCATGAAGAAGCTGGTCCATCAGCAAGGTCCCATTAATTATGATGGCTACCAGCATCCCGTGCTGGTCACCAGCATCCAATTACCAGCATCCCATGCTGGTGCTGGTATGTTGGTCACCAGCATCCCATGCACCAGCATGCTGGCAGGGAACACCTGTACCTGAATCCTATTCAATCAGCATCTTGATTGGCCACACCTGTCAGCTGGATGGCTTATTCTATTGGATTTTAACAAATGTGTGCTCAACATCTGTAAGAAGAAATTATTTTGTGTACATACAAAAGAAAAACTTGCGAGAGGGTTGCATGGAAGCAACAAACAAAGTGTTGCATTTATAGTGCAGTTTGTTTCGGGTGTCCTCAAATGAGCCCAAAATCTTGCAGGTTTGAGGCTTGTATTCAATAAACTTGGTGTTCTGTCACTGACTCTGTGCCCTGTAGTGTTGCACGGTAAACCGATACTAGAAAGGTACCACGGTACCCGGCCGCTAAGAACAATACTTTCTCACGTTTTATTAGTATCGGTACTTTATGAACTTAGTGCGACAGCGGGGCAGCGTGTCTGTGTGCAGCTTCTCTCTGCTTCCTCACTGCCAGCAGCCAGAGTGGGCGTGGTTTCACAGTGACAGACAGTCACAGAGCAGAGCGAGACAGACGTGTTGGCTCCCTTGGTCATTACAGATTAAAAGCATCGTTTACCGACGGGCTTTGTGGTGTCCATGGGCTTGCTCTTACTGTTGGAAACGTAAGCGAAATATTTCCATATTTCGCTCCGTGCCTCTGCTTCTTCAACAAGCCTAGGACAGTCAGCAGGAGCACTCATGCCGCTCTCAGCTGACAGACATGCGGACTTGTTCAAAGAGTTCAAAGAGCTGCAGGTTAGCGATAGATAACATAAACATCCCCCGGATGGAAGTCAAGCAAGGTTTTTGTTCTGACAAGCAAACTGTTTTCACCATCAGAGTTGCAGGAGGCAGTCAGGGGTAAAGCTAACTGTTTAACAGTCCGATGTGGTTCCTCACATCTCTGTATGCAAACACAACGTTCACACTGGTAACATGAACTTTACCATAACATGCGCTGGAGTTCACAAGTATGCTGATCAACAACACCACTTAATTATCTATTTTAAGTCAATCAGTACCAGTAATGTAATCATAGCATGTAGATTTTTGTCAATAATTTATGATAAATATTGTAATTTATATCATTAGTAAATGGTGTGATTAGAGCACAGACCTCCACCAGGTCTGAGTCATTTGTGTTGTACTTTAGTGCACTAATGTAGTTTGCAGGCTAATAATCCAGGGTTTGAATTTATCAACATGAAATGCAAACTGCAAATTTTCCCTTTGTGGGATGAATAAAGTATTATCTTATTTTATGAATTGCCAGACTCACAGTTAATGTCATTTATGTTCATTATTTTTATGCTGAATAAAATTGTAGATAATGCACGGTTAATTTTTTTCTACTACAAGCACTGAGCTTTTACTGATCAGGTTATTTAATAATCTCTGAGAGCAAACAAGACAAACAAACAAAACAAGAAGACACTTGTCTTCTTGAATACAGATACAGATAATTTTAAGTTTCACATTCTGTCATCTTAAATTTATGACATTACTTTTGATGATGTCTTAGTTTTCCATCGTGGTATCGTTTCAGTATCGGTATCGAGATATTTTAGGCAGGTATCATACCGAAGTCAAAATTTTGGTATCGTGACAACACTAGTGCCCTGTATTGGATTTTCACAGCCAAATTCACTCCTCCTCATACTCTGCAATACGAAATAAGTTGTTGACACAACCCAGCACCAAAACACAACATATCCTGGTCTATGCTGGTTTTTCCAGCATGGGGGTTAGTTAGCCTTTAGCAGAATAGTTAATCTGTGTTTGTCTTTGTTATGGTTTGATTGAGCTGCTGTGCTTTACAGTAAAGGTATGTGGTTTAACAAACTCAATATCAGGTATCAAGCATGATGTTTTAATATCAGGAGACAGATCAGTCAAAGTGGGTAAATTAGCTGAAGCTAAAGCTAGCTGTGACTGTGTCCTATCTAACTTTATCCAGAGTTCAGTCACTGTGGTTTGATTTCGACCTGTTTTGTAGTTCTGACTAAATGTACATGTTGAAATTGGCCGTGTACTCACCAGTGTTTGTCAGAGATTCTGCTGTTGTGTTGAGAAAGTTTTCTTCAGAGAGAAACACAGAGAGTCGTCTGGACTGCAGCTCTGCTGTAAGCACACAAACTTTAAGTTTCATTATTGAGGAAATGTCACATTCCAATTTTTTCTCCCTGTTGCTCCTCCTCTCAGTGAAGTGAAGTCAGTTTTAGTGACTCATTGTGAAACTTGCTGGAACAAGGATTTACGTTTTTGTTTCTTGGTCTTTTCTCAGCAGTGGAAGTTTACAGCAGCCAAAAGAAGATCCAGATACAAATAAAGCAGATAAGAAAAGAGGTCAGTGGAAGATCTTCAAGAACAAACTGTGTCTTTAGATCAACAGGCCACAACGCTCCCTCTACAATCCCACCAACACTCCAGTGTTCAGCTCACTGTTCAGTCTGTCATTTCACTTTTCTGCTGCTTTCCAAACTGTTTAGCATCTTTTCTCTGTGAGACTTTTGTTATGTGATTTCTAACCTGTCACATTACACAGAGGAAATACAGAAAGTGGGCTTCACTGTGATTTTAAAATACTTGCAAAGCCGTCTTAAAGGTCCAGTGTGTAGGATTTAGAAGGATCTATCAGCAGGAATGAAATATAATATTAATAATTATGTTTTTATTAGTGTAAAATCACCTGAAACTAAGAATTGTTGTGTTTTTGTTACTTTAGAAAGAGACTTTTATATCCACAGAGGGAGCAGCTCCTCTTCTACACAGTCTGTCAGGTTTCTACGGCAGCCCAGAACGGACAAACCAAACACTTTAGCAACTGCAGTAAGAGAGGGTGAGGCGAGGAGGGTGTCGTTGGTTGCAGCCTCACTGCTACATGCTACTAAATCCTCAAAGCTGGACTTTTTTTTAAGTCAAATTGAAATTGTGTTTTTTAGAAGAATCCCCTCAGTTAGAGAGAGAAGGAGACAGCACTCAAACATCAGCAGTCTGTCTGATAAAACACAGATGTATTTTTAATTATCACTTTTATTTCCTGATATTATTTTGAAAATCCTGAAGTGTAGACGGAGCAGAAGAGCGTCAGGCTGCAGTTTGTTAAAATCTCCACCAGAGGGCGACGTCAGCTGTCATTGAATCTCTACTAACAGTTGTGTTGTGTTCAGTTCACCTTCTCCAACATAACAACAGCTTTACTTTACATTAAATGACCTCATACACTTTGCATTATCTGACATTAGATGACTTGACATAACACTCAGTACATCTTCTGTTCAGGCTCATTGTCTCTCCCTGACTCACACATCATGCAGGTGTTTGGTTTTCTAAAACAGATGAATTAGAGAAGAGTCGACCACCTGCTGCAGGTTTTGTTCTTCTTATAAGAAGCTGTTATGTGTTTGAGTCTCTGACTGGTTGAGGTTGATGTCATCAGACAGGATGGTATGCAGCAGGAGACGAGTGGATGTCTCGTCTGTGATGTCCACTTTTTTTTATTGGATCCTTCTTCTTTTGAAATATCCAGAACATTTGTCTCCTGGTTTCCTCTGAGACGTCGTGTTACATTATATAGGATCCAAACACAGAAAGATTTAGTTCCACTGAGATATTTAACAGAGGGAGAGGAACGTCCTCAAAATCCTGAACTGGACTTGAACTCTCACCTTAGACAACATCTGGACAGCTGCAGCGCTCTGTGTTCACAAACCTTCATCAATATTTTATGATAACTAATTATTATCAGACCTTGTGAGTATGTGAAAGGGGTTTACGTTTGCTGGAGGTGATGGAGAAGTTTTGTATTATAACAACCTGCCACTTTATCACGTGATAACCAGAAAAGATTGATTGAAGAAGAGAATTATGTTGTTTTATAAAACTCATGATTTCTGTGATATCAAGTGAAATCTTTGTAATAATCAGAATCATTTTTATCCAGCAATAACAAGCAAATAATTAAAGTAACATGAAGAATATTTTATAACTTTTCTCCTCATAACAAGAGACTGAGGTGTCTTTGTAGTGGTGGTGTCTCCACTAGAGGGCGTCCTCAGATCTCTGGTTTAGTTCGTATCAGCTGTTCAAACCTTCAATAACATGACATCATCTCACACTACCAGCTGTCTCAGGTGTGATGGAGGATTGGAGCTCGTCAGCTCAAGTCAGTCTGAGAACAGCTGATGGTGTTTTTAATCACATGATTTGGTCGCCATTAGAAACATCAGCTGTTAATATCAATAACAAACTAAATAATCAATCAGACACAAGAAAATGTTATTTTTTGCGTTTTCTGTTTCATTTATTAAGAAAAAAATCTAATAACTTTTGCTCATTTATAGATGTTTTGTCAGGATACAGCTCGTCTTATGTTCACACTGATCAGACAATAAAATGGTTAAAATTTAAAACGCAATTGCTTCATTATTCTGAGTACATTGTTTTATGATACTATAATAGTCATGCAGTTGTTGGAATAAATGAGACTACATTAAATAATATCAATCAATGTGGTAAAACTAGTGTGTTGTTGTAGTAAATATCAATGTGATATAAAGAAAAACATTATAGTATAAACAATAAAAACACATTGATCACAATCTGTGGAAACAACAATATTTACATCAAACATCAACACTGAATATACATTTATTACATTAAATGATGTGAATCTTTCTGTAGAAAATCAAATGTTTGTTCTACTCAGTGTGATTGACAGGAGAGATGATCAGAGGAGCAGAGTTTTTACCACCATCATTAACACATGGACCGAAGTATGGGTAGAGTTTCTGAGTGAAGCAGCAGCCAGTGAAGGAGTAGATAAGAGCTGCAGTATCAACGTCATAAAAGGAGACCAGACCCTCCTCATAATCCACAAACACCCCCACCTTCTCAGGCCGACTCTTCAGAGAGAGACGGACTGTAGGGCCAGCGAGAGATTTGTAATCATTTTTATTCCTCAACCATATCGTCCAGTTACCATTCTGAGGAGATTCTGTGATCTTTCCCTTCCTGTTGATCGACTCTCTGGCCACTCCTAAATCCCAGTCAGTCTTCTCTTTAACTTGAACCTCATAATAAAATCTTCCTGAAGAGAAACTCTGCTTTGCTAACACACAGGGACACGTATCAAATCTCTCTGGGTTGTCTTTGGGTTTCTTCTTTACATCACCATGTTTAATTTGTTTTCCATCATCAGACAGGATGAGGTTGGGATGTGCTGTATCAGGATCAAGTGTCACATCCACTGCATACTGCTGGACCCTCTTCAGCTGGACCTCAAACAGCTTCTTCATCTGTTTACTGAGCGTCTCCTCCAGCTGATTCACAGCTCTCACCACAGTCCCCTCATATGAAGGTGGACGGACGCTGACTCCTGTCCAGTCCTTGGTGGATGAAGCAGAGTTCACCACTCGCAACATAGGATAAATGAGGACAGGAAACTCATCTGAGGTTAGCTTATGGCTCATTCTGTATACTGTGATAGAGTACTAGAGTGTATACTCTGCTGTGGTCTGACCATCAAATATCTTCCATTCAGATGAATAATGTTTCATAGAATGATCTCCAGTTATGTGCCAGAACTCTTATCATGCATAAAAAACACCTTGACTGACTTTGTCAACATCACTACATCAGATAGGATCAACTGTGGTAGATTATTTGCAAACAACATGAAGGAAATATCAAGTGTTCTATTTAGAGTATTACACATGCTTCAAAATTGTCGGTTTCAAAACCATCATTAACACATGGACTGAAGAATGGGTAGAGTTTCTGAGTGAAGTAGCAGCCAGTAAAGGAGTAGATAAGAGCTGCAGCATCAACGTCATAAAAGGAGACCAGACCCTCCTCATAATCCACAAACACCCCCACCTTCTCAGGCTGACACTTCAGAGAGAGACTGACTGGATGTTAGGAAGAGCGAAGTGCTCACCATGACGTTGACGACATACAGTCCAGTAACCATTTCTGGGGCTCAGAGAGGTTTTCTTAACCACCAAAGACCGTATGGTCACTCCTAAAGTCCATGTAGAGCTCGTATTAACTGGAAACGCAAAGTAAAATTTTCCCGACGTAAAACACTTCTTCGAAATGACACATCTACAGTAATCTGTCTGATGAGACCCACTTGATCTAGGATGCACTACATCAGGATCGAGTGTCACATCCACTGCATACTGCTGGACCCTCTTCAGCTCGACCTCAAGCAGCTTCTTCATCTGTTTACTGAGCGTCTCCTCCAGCTGATTCACAGCTCTCCTAACAGTCCCCTCATATGAAGGTGGACGGACGCTGACTCCTGTCCAGTCCTTGGTGGGTGGAGCAGTGTTCAGTGATGGGAATCTTTGGAAGAGTTTAAACAGTTTCTGTTTAGAACTTGAGATCTTCTTCACCTCAGAGCTTCTCTCCTCCAGCTCAGAGATTTCCTGTTCCAGCTCTTTGATGAAGCCTTCAGCCTGTTTCTCTGTCTCTCTCTGCTTCTCTTTGATGGTGTCGATGAGCTCGGCCTGGCTTCTCTCAACAGACTCCTTCAGAGCGCTGAAGACCTGAACACCAGCTGCTATCTCTCTGTCTGCATCTTTCTTACTGAGCTCCACTGAGCGCTTCATCTCCTCAATCTTCAGTCGTCTCTTCTGGATCATCTGCTGAATTTCAGTGTCTCTCTTCCCCAGCTTGGCCTTCTTTCCTTCATATCTTTCTTTCAGAGGAACAACATCATGTGTCTTGTGGTCTGAAACAGTGCAGAGCATGCAGACACACATCTGGTCGGTCTTACAGAACAGCTCCAGCAGTTTATCGTGCTTCGTACACATCCTGTCTTCCAGGTTCTCCACAGGGTCGATCAGCTGATGTCTTTTCAGCTGTTTAGCTGTCAGATGAGGCTCCAGGTGAGTCTCACAGTAGGAGGCCAGACACACCAGGCAGGACTTCAGGGCCTTCAGTTTGGTTCCAGTGCAGACGTCACAGGGAACTTCTCCTGGTTTGGAAACTTGTTGCTCTGAGCTGCTGCTGCTGGCTTTCTGTTGAGCTGACTGTCTGAACTGAGCAGCCATCTCAGAGATGAACGTGTTGACCTGCAGCTCAGGTCTGGTGTTGAAAGTCTTTTTACAGTTGGGACACTGACACTTAACATTTTTATCCCAGTGTTTAGTGATGCAGGTTTTACAGAAGTTGTGTCCACATGGTATGGCGACTGGATCAGTGAACACATCCAGACAGATGGAGCACAGAAACTGATCTTCAGTCAGCAGACAGCTGGCAGCAGTCATGTTTACAGTCTGAGGATGAAAAGACAAGAAAAAACAAAAGTATAATAACATTTATTCAGAGAATCTAATTGGAGGAAATAGAGCAGTGATTGGTAATAATCATCATTAATGTTGTTGTTATGCTGCCACCACTCCAAGATGACATCAATTAATTATTGTTGAAATGAGACAATGCTGACGTCTTTTCCAATACCTTCATGTGGACGTATAAGAGATAATTAGATTAAATTAAAGAATTTGACTTAATTGGCCTCATGTTTTATATTTCTTAAGTGTAATTTGTTGATTTAGTTTAATATGTTAAAGAAAGTGTTCTTTATCAGAGTCGATGTAGGGGAGACCAGGGATGGTTTTAGCACTTTTTGTCTTAGCTCCTGTAACTTGCAGAATGTTTGTGGTAGAGGACTCAAATTTTGACACAAAGTACCCTCATCTGTCTACTACAAATAGCAACGTTATTAACTTCTCAAACTAGATCACAGAATTCATAATTGGATGTCAAATGCAAGGAGTGCCATTGTTACAACTTACCCCAATACCAGAGTATGTTGTAACACAACCTTGTTTCATTTGTAACATTTGATTATAGGTCTATATATGTTTATTGTGCATGTGTCAACATTCAAGCATCTTCCTGTGCTTTACTAAGAAAAAAAATAACTTATCACTGATGGCTAACTGAAGAACAGTGTCAGTGGTGTGGACCATAACATTCGAAGAGCTTTCTTCAAGAAAATGTTGCGATAATACCTATCTCATATACATAAAATGGAAGTCTTCAGAAGGAGGTCAGATGTAGCTCATAATCTATGTAAAATTACAGGAAGTTATTAAACACGTTTTTAAGCATCAGTTTTATACCTTTAAAGTCAGCTGAAGTCAGATGCTGTCGTCTGTACTTTGGACACTCCAAAGGGCATCTTACGCTAGTTAGCTTTTAGCATGACAATTGGTAATACTTTTTTCTCTGCTAGTGTTGGATTTAGTTACTGTCTTCTATGTGTGCAGTATGTGGTGTAACAAACTTCATGACCAAAATGTTGAAGCATCAAAATTGATTTTTTAATACCAAGTCAGAAACACAAGTTTAACCAGTCGGAGTTCAGTCACTGTGGTTTGTTTTAACCTGTTTTGTACCTCTGGATACACTTACATGTTTTTATCAACACTGACACATTTTTACTTCATAATATTCTTTATATGGAGACAGGAGGTCAGATGTAGCTAATAATCTACATAAAATCACAGGAAGATGTTTGACAATTAGTAAAGCAACAATCATGCACATTGTGTCTTTGTTAAATGGTAAAACATGAACTGGAGTGTGTGTATCTTTGTGTGTGTTTTTTCTATCTAACCAGAGTGATCAGAGTCACAGTGGTGACATGTATGTAGGTTTTCGCAGTTTGCCAACCTTTGGGTTTGGAATTTGCTGTCCATCAAAGACTTTTTGATTGCTGTGATAAACCACACTGGGCAGCTTTCTTGGACCTTATTCTCAGAGGTTTTGATTTCTTGCAGTACCTGCTCAGTGTCACATGGCAGATTGAGTATACTTTGGCGACTGACCTCACTGTTTTACCAAGTTACCTAATTCAAACATCAACAGTATCAGTACTATTCAAAATACAGATGTTTAACTTAACACGTGTATTATGATTTCCTGTGAATGTAAAACACAGTTTGCCTAATAATGTGAATTTAAGTGTTTTGTTTACACGTCACATTTAATGCAATGTTTTTCTTTCATGTTGCATTGAGGTGAGTAAACTATTTGGTCTGATTAAATTAAATGAATGCAGAGTTGAATAAACTTTATGTCTTTCTTTGATTATTAATGTAAAGTTATGGGGACCTTCTACATATATGTTATGTGTGTTTCAAATGTCTCAAGTGTTTATTATTTGTTGTTCTGTCTCCTTTAATAAAGTGCACACCTATTTTCCACAATGACTCATGTTTCAGAAAAACTTTTACATTTAATGTGACATTTACATTGAACGTATGTAGAATTAGATGGAAATTTACATGAAACTAATTTGATGAAAGTCACTGTTTTAAGCAAATGATATATTTATCCAGTATTTGTATCTATTGTTTGTTTTATTGAAGAGTTTGAGGCATCAGAAGAAAAATCACCATCTGTGTCCAAAGAGCTTTAGTGTCAGAGTGTCAGCTTGGAGGAGGAGGAGGAAGAGGAAGAGGAGGTCCAGAGAGAGGATGAAGATACAGAGTTCAGAGAATCAGACACATTAAATGTGCAGAAGAAGAGATGGAAGCTGCTCTGGACTGCAGGACAATCAAACTATTTATCTCCAAAACTCCCACGACCACTGACGGACCTCAGGTGACAATATGCCCTGAGTGAAACACTGTCTGAGTAGAGCTCAGGTTTGTGTTAATATCAGGGTAAATATTATCAGCTGTTCTGCTTTACAAAGGCAGACAACAGTATAAACAGTGAGATAAAGTGTCTAAAGTTCAAGGTACTCATCAAAGTTTTAATACGTTTTTACACATCACAGTCACCTGATGGCAGATACTGTCGTCTGTAATTTGGACACTCCAAAGTCTAAGCTAGGCTAGGCTAGTTAGCTTCTAAAACGACGAGTGGTGATACTTTTCTCTCTGCTACTGTTGGATTTAGTTACTGTCTTCTATGTGTGCAGCATGTGTTGTCACAAACCCAATATCAACATTAATGTTTCAATAACAAGTCAGAAACACAAGTTTAACCAGCCGGAGTTCAGTCACTGTGGTTTGTTTTAACCTTTTTGTACTTCTGGACACATTTAGGCTACATGTTTTTATCAACAATGACACATTTTCATCTGATAATATTCTTTATAAGGAGACACAAATATAAAAAAGTCATATTCTGGTTTGAACTCATTGTCGACCTGATTATCAGTCGGGTCATTTTGTCTGTAGGTCAGTTTACTCACCAGTGTTTGCAGAGATTCTGCTGTTCCGTTGAGAAAATCCTGATGGATTCAGTTGAATTTTCCTTCAGAGAGAAACAGAGAGACTTGTCTGGATTGCAGCTCTGCTGTCACTCAGACAAACTTTCTCTCTTACTGCTGGAAATGTGACATTGAAGCTTTTCTTCTCTCAGAGTTGCTCCTCCTCTCAGTGCAGCTGTGTAAGTGAGCTTTTATTGCCTTGTTGGGAAACACCTTGAAAGAGCTTTGTAACAATATGAGTGTTTGCTTTTTCTTATTCTTGGTATCAACTAGTTGCTTTTAAGCTGCATATTGGCTCTTTATTAGTCATTATGAAGCACTTATTACACTAAATTCTGCTTATTGATAGTAAATAAGGAAGTTATTTGACATGAATGAAGTCAATATGGTTTAATATTATGTGACAAAACTGACAACTACAAGCATTAAAAGTGTCCAAATGACTCAAAGTCACATGTTGCTCTTATAGTTGAACTTGTGTCGGTTAATAAGTGTAAAAACACTGACACAACTACCACTGATAAATATGAGATATTAAAAAACTAAAGTCTGACAGCAATTCAATCATAATATTTTCAATCAGCCAACTGTATTAGTTTTCTGTCCTTCAGGTCAAGATGAGTGCAACAAAAATAATCTGGTTTAAAGTAAAAGTACTGATGCTAATTGTCAGGTCGGGGTTTTAAAGGGAAGACTTTGGAAGGGGGAAGGTGGACCCAAATGCAGTTACACAAGAGGCAGGGATATGAGGGAACGAAAGGCGAGCTTTATTTCAAAGCTGAACACAAATAGCCGCAGACAAAACAGGGGCAAGAGGCAAAGTAGCAACAAAAACTGTAAGGCAAAGTAGCAATTAAAAGGCAAGACAAAGTACAAAGAAAAAGGCAAAGTTCAAATCAAACATGGAACAATACAAAACTCAAATCCAAAAACACATACCGTGGGGGAACAAGGAACAGACTGGAGCATGGACAAAGACGGACGCTGACAAGAACAATGACCAGACAAGGAGTGAAGGGAACACAGAGACTAAATACACAAACACTGATGACAAGACGAGGAACAGGTGAGGTGGACCAACAGGTGAGATAACGAAGGGGAGGAGCACATGAGAACATGAAGGGACCAGGGCAATGGACAGAGGGAGGCAGAGGGAACATAGGAAAAAACACAGGAGAACTTAAAGGACACATGAGGGCATGGGAAAAACAAGACACAAGACACAATACATAGACAGAAATCAAATACAAGAAACTACAAGACAAAACCAGACACAACACAACAACCAAGAATCTACAGTCATGACAGTACCCCCCCCCTCAAGGGACAGCTCCCAGATGTCCCTCAAAACTTAAGTCCAAGTGAAGCTGGGAGGGTGGAGGGGGGTCAGGAGGAGGGCCAAGGTCCAAAACAGGAGAGTGGAGGCAAGGACTGGAACCCACTGGAGGGCGGGGGCGTGGGCCCCCCAGAGGCCGGGTGCGAAGACAAAGGCGTAGTCGCTCTGGAGGCCGGCGACGAAGACGAAGGCGCTCTGGAGGCCGGCGACGAAGACGAAGGCGTAGGCTGGGACCCACTGGAGGCCGGCGACGAAGGCGAAGGTGTGGGCTGGCACCCACTGGAGGCCGGCGACGAAGGCGAAGGCGTGGGCTGGCACCCACTGGAGGCCGGTGACGAAGGTGAAGGCGTGGGCTGGCACCCACTGGAGGCCGGCGACGAAGGTGAAGGCGTGGGCTGGCACCCACTGGAGGCCGGCGATGAAGGCGAAGGCGTGGGCTGGCACCCACTGGAAGCCGGCGACGAAGGCGAAGGTGTAGGCGCTCTGGAGGCCGGCGGCGAAGACGTGGGCTGGGACCCACTGGAGGCCGGCGGCGAAGACGTGGGCTGGGACCCACTGGAGGCCGGCGGCGGAGGCGAAGGCTGAAGCCCTCTTGAGGCCGGATCGCTGACTGGGAAACCCTCCTGGGCCTTGGCCGGACCACCAACAGAGGTTCGCAGGGAGCTGGTGGCCTGTGAGCCAATAAAGGGTCGCTGGCGGCAGATGACCTCGGCCTGGCCTCCGACCAAGGAGCTGGCACTGGACTTGGCGTGGGACTCGGCCGGGCCTCCGACCGAGGAGCAGGGACAGGCCTCGGCCGGTCCTCGCACCTCGGTCGGGCCTCCGACCGAGGTGCAGGAACAGGCCTCGGCCGGGCCTCCGACCGAGGTGCAGGGTCTGAACTTGGCATGGGACTCGGCCGGGCCTCTGACCGAGGAGCAGGGACAGGCCTCGGCCGGTCCTCCGACCGAGGACTTGGCACTGGACTCGGAGCAGGAGCAGGCCTCGGCCGGTCCTCCGACCGAGGTGCTGGGACAGGCCTTGGCCGGTCCTCCGACCGAGGCGCTGGGACGGGACTTGGCATGGGCCTCGGCCGGTCCTCCGACCGAGGAGCAGGGACGGGCCTCGCCCGGGCCTCCGACCGAGGAGCCGGGACAGGCGCCATCAGGTCCGCCGACTGAAGGCCACAGGCAGGAACAGGCGCCATCAGGTCCGCCGACTGAAGGCCACTGGCAGGAACAGGTGCAATCAGGTCCGCCGACTGAAGGCCACTGGCAGGCGTCGACCGGGCCGCCGACTGAAGGCCACTGGCAGGTGTCGACCGGGCCGCCGACTGAAGGCCACTGGCAGGTGTCGACCGGGCCGCCGACTGAAGGCCACTGGCAGGTGTTGACCGGGCCGCCGACTGAGGGCCACTGGCAGGTGTGGGTGTCAGCCACACCTTTAGCGGTGCAAACCCGGCAAGCGCTGGCTGTGCAGTTGACAATGGAGTTGGGGCTCCATTGCCAGACTTCAAGGAGCCAGGACGCTGCCGAGAATGTCGCTTTCTTGGTGGAGGCCTTTTGTAGGCCAGGCGGGTTCCACAAAAAGGGGACATTTCAGCTGAGGCTGGAGCTGAGGCATGAGCTGGTAGCTTGGCTGTGGCTGTGGCGTGGGTTTGGGCTGGTAGCTTGGCTGTGGCTTGAAAAAAAAGGTTGCTAGCAGCGATTTGACGAGCCCTGCTAGCGGGGTTGGTCATAAAGTCCTGGTACCAGCGAATTACTGCAAAGCCATCAACTGCTGGGTCCATTTCAGGTCTGGTCATTCTGTCAGGTCGGGGTTTTAAAGGGAAGACTTTGGAAGGGGGAAGGTGGACCCAAATGCAGTTACACAAGAGGCAGGGATATGAGGGAACGAAAGGCGAGCTTTATTTCAAAGCTGAACACAAAAATAGCCGCAGACAAAACAGGGGCAAGAGGCAAAGTAGCAACAAAAACTGTAAGGCAAAGTAGCAACTAAAAGGCAAGACAAAGTACAAAGAAAAAGGCAAAGTTCAATCAAACATGGAACAATACAAAACTCAAATCCAAAAACACATACCGTGGGGGAACAAGGAACAGACTGGAGCATGGACAAAGACGGACGCTGACAAGAACAATGACCAGACAAGGAGTGAAGGGAACACAGAGACTAAATACACAAACACTGATGACAAGACGAGGAACAGGTGAGGTGGACCAACAGGTAAGATAACGAAGGGGAGGAGCACATGAGAACATGAAGGGACCAGGGCAATGGACAGAGGGAGGCAGAGGGAACATAGGAAAAAACACAGGAGAACTTAAAGGACACATGAGGGCATGGGAAAAACAAGACACAAGACAAGATACATAGACAGAAATCAAATACAAGAAACTACAAGACAAAACCAGACACAACACAACAACCAAGAATCTACAGTCATGACACTAATGTCACAGCTGTTTCAGGAGGCTTTAGATCTGAACGCTTTTATAAAATAAATTTGAGAAAGTGAAATGCATCATATTGTGGCAGTCAGTCAGTAAACTTCTGTAGATGTCTGGAGGTCACTTCATCAAATAAGATAATGGATTACATGAAGTCCCTCTGCGGGTTCAGAATGCCAAAATGCAGCTACAGTTACCTGAAACAAAGTTATTTTTAATTACAAGATTACAAAACAACAGAGACATGAGTTTATTTCCTGTTGTCCAGTATTTCCTCATCAGATTCCCAGTCATGGTGGGAAAATAAAAAGCCCCCAAAAACAGAAATTCTCAAGAAAATCATAGTAATCGGATATTTGTATGGAAGTAAAATCAGTCTGAGAACAGCTGACAGCTTTTATGAATAACAAACTTAATCATGTATCAGACACAATAAAATGTTTTTTTGCTTTTTCTATTTTATTCATAAAGAAAAACAAAATCAAAGGACTTTTGTGCTCATTGTTTTCTGATGATTCAACAGTCTTGGAGGGGTAATGCACTTATTAGAATTAATGAGACTTCATTACGTGATATCAATCAGTTTTGTAAACTGGTGTGTTGTTGTGTTAAATATCTGAGTGACACATCAAGAAAAACATTTACTAAAAAGAGGCTGAAAACACATTGATCAGAATCTGTAGAAACAACAGTATATACATCAAACATCACCAATAAATGTACATTTATTACATTAAATGATGTGAATCTTTCTGTAGAAAATCAAATGTTTGTTCTCCTCAGTGTGATTAACAGGAGAGATCAGTTACTGTGCAGTGTTGGGCACGTTTCTTTTAAAAAGTAATTAGTTGTAGTTGCTAGTTACTTCTTCCAAAAAGTAACTGAGTTAGTAACTGAATTACTCCAGTATAAAAGTTTTATACCGGACTCGTCATTGCTGCAGTTCACCTCTGCTAGTTTGTGTGTGCGAGGCTGCTGTGTAGTGATGTGCGAGTCATGAATGAATCGTTCAAAACTCGGGATTCGTTTTACTGACTCGGGAGTTACAAGTCATTGTCTCCATTAACTTGTTCACTGACTCACCGCTGCTACCACCAGCTAACAGCAAAGAGGAGACATGCCACACAACTGTTATTCTAACTGCACTTGCGTAAGTGTATCAAGCTAATTGCTCTATTAGCTCCGTGGCTGAAGCAACAGCTCTGGTCATTATTTCAGCTCAACTCCCCTAGCTGAGCTGTATCACAGGCTGATCCAGAAAAAGAACGATTGACTGAGCCAGTAGCTCCAGCTCACAGCTCACTCGCTCTCCCTCCCAGCTCGCAGAGTCCCTCCCTTACCTGAGAAACTCGCCAACTTGCTGCTCCGCGCCATTCAGGACTTAGCACCCCAGACTCGCAGGTCACAGGCAGCTCAGCTCACTCGCTCTCCCTCCCTCCCTGCTCCCCTGCTGTCAGAGAGCCGCTACCTCGCCTGAGCAATGTACTGCTACGCTCCATTCACGGGAAGTCTCAGAAAAACTGAAAATAAACTACAACCGTGTTGCTGTCCCTCTCCTGCAGTTCTGCCCCATCAAGTTACTAAGTGACATTTAGAAAATCATAGAGTGTGCTGCACACTCTGGTGACTGACTCAAGTGACTCAAGTGACTCGAAAACCCGATTCACTTTAGTGAGTGACTCATACAAACTCGAGTCAGTAAAAGGAGTCGAGTATCCCATTCCCATCCCATCCCACTGCTGTGTGCGTGTGTGGCTTGTGTGTAAACTGAACATTGCCACTGATTGGCTTAAGAACTCATCACTTATGCGGTTGTCTCGCCCCTCCCTCCTCCCTCACCGGAGGAAAAAAAACAGCTCTGCAGCTCCGGTGGCTGAGAGCCGAGTCGGATGACAACAGCTTCAATGGTCAGCTTCAGATTGTAACGCGCCACATTTAATAGTCGGTAACGGCGTTGTAACGATGGAAAAAGTAATTAGTTAGATGACCCGTTACTGAAAAAAATGACGCTGTTAGTCACGCCGTTTATTCTAACGCCGTTTTTCCAAGGGATGGGCATTTCAAGCAGAACTACTATTCGGTAATCACAGGGAACTAATCGATTATTTTTCAATTAATCAATCTCTGAAAACCCTCACCTTCAACGAAACGGATGGGGAGCATGTTTTTTGCAGTCATCTTTGAAATGAGGGACGCTGTTTGCTCCGCGCGTCTGGCATCACATGTTCTTCGTCTAGTAGTGAGATAGCTGGCCATTGACTGTTGCTGTGACGACGACGGGCCTCCACTTTCTATCGGGTGCTTCGCTCCCATCTGACTGTGCATGGTTGACGTAGACTTGTGATGTGCAAGCTTTGCCTCGCAGAGATTACACTGCACCTCTGTTTCATTTGTTTTTGTTTAAATACTTCCACACGGAACTTTTTGACCGCTGCAGCACTCTCTCCATGGCTCTTCTTCTGCGATGGCTTCTAACGTAAGCCCATCACACAGCGTATCAAATGCTATACTGCCCCCTTGCGGAAGGCGCCAGTAAAACAAAGGAATATTTTTTTTCAGACATGATTTACTAATCGATTATTTATGATTTACGACTATTCGAATAATATTTAACTCAACACAGAAATGTTTCACATTCCTAAGTGCATTGTTTTCATATGATTAACAGTGTTAAATAATGATAATAATAATAATAATAATAATAATAATAATAATAATAGTAATAAAATGTATTTGTATAGCACTTTTCTTGACAAGGTTACAAAGTGCTTTACAAACAAGAAAAAAAACACAGTAGATAACAGATAAAGTGCAATTGAGAGAAAGCTGGCACTGACAAGACATAAAGGCAGGTAATGCAGTTATTAGAATAAATGAGACTACATTAGATAATATCAATCAATGTGGTAAAACTGGTGAGTTGTGTTAAAAAAATCAAAGTGAAATATCAAAGAAATACATTAACTGTAAAAAGGATGAAAGCACTTTGATCAGAATCTGAAAACAACAACGTATACATCACATATCACCGATAAATGTACATTTATTACATTAAATAATGTGAATCTTTCTGCAGAAAATCAAATGTTTGTTCTACTCAGTGTGATTGACAGGACAGATGATCAGAGGAGCAGAGTTTTCACCATCATCATTATTACATGGACTGAAGAGTGGGTAGAGTTTCTGAGTGAAGCAGCAGCCAGTAAAGGAGTAGATAAGAGCTGCAGCATCAACGTCATAAAAGGAGACCAGACCCTCCTCATAATCCACAAACACCCCCACCTTCTCAGGCCGACACTTCAGAGAGAGACTGACTTCAGTGTCAGCACAAGCTTTGTACTCATTTTCATTCCACAAACATATCGTCCAGTAACCATTCTGAGGAGATGCTGTGATGTTTCCCTTCCTGTTGATCGACTCTCTGGCCACTCCTAAATCCCAGTCAGTCTTCTCTTTAACTTGAACCTCATAATAAAATCTTCCTGAAGAGAAACTCTGCTTTGCTAAGACATAAACACAATAATCAAATCTCTCTGGGTTGTCTGAAAGATTCTTTGTTTCATCACTATCATATACTTGTTTTCCATCATCAGACAGGATGAGATCAGGATGTGCTGTATCAGGATCGAGTGTCACATCCACTGCATACTGCTGGACCCTCTTCAGCTCGGCCTTCTTCATCTGTTTACTGAGCGTCTCCTCCAGCTGATTCACAGCTCTCACCACAGTCCCCTCATATGAAGGTGGACGGACGCTGACTCCTGTCCAGTCCTTGGTGGGTGGAGCTGCGTTCAGTGATGGGAAGCTTTGGAGGAGGTGGAGGTGGTCTTCAGACTGTGAGAGCTGCTTCACCTCAGAGCTTCTCTTCTCAAGCTCAGAGATTTCCTGTTCCAGCTCTTTGATGAAGCCTTCAGCCTGTTTCTCTGTCTCTCTCTGCTTCTCTTTGATGGTGTCGATGAGCTCGGCCTGGCTTCTCTCAACAGACTCCTTCAGAGCGCTGAAGACCTGAACACCAGCTACTATCTCTCTGTCTGCATCTTTCTTACTGAGCTCCACTGAGCGCTTCATCTCCTCAATCTTCAGTCGTCTCTTCTGGATCATCTGCTGAATTTCAGCGTCTGTCTTCCCCAGCTCGGCCTTCTTTCCTTCATATTCTTCTTTCAGAGGAACAACATCATGTGTCTTGTGGTCTGAATAGGTGCAGAGCATGCAGACACACATCTGGTCGGTCTTACAGAACAGCTCCAGCAGTTTATCGTGCTTCGTACACATCCTGTCTTCCAGGTTCTCCACAGGGTCGATCAGCTGATGTCTTTACAGGCCTGACATTGTCAGATGAGGCTCCAGGTGAGTCTCACAGTAGGAGGCCAGACACACCAGGCAGGACTTCAGGGCCTTCAGTTTGGTTCCAGTGCAGACGTCACAGGGAACTTCTCCTGGTTTGGAAACTTGTTGCTCTGAGCTGCTGCTGCCGGCTTTCTGTTGAGCTGACTGTCTGAACTGAGCAGCCATCTCAGAGATGAACGTGTTGACCTGCAGCTCAGGTCTGGTGTTGAAAGTCTTTTTACAGTTGGGACACTGACACTTGACATTTTTATCCCAGTGTTGAGTGATGCAGGTTTTACAGAAGTTGTGTCCACATGGTATGGCGACCGGATCAGTGAACACATCCAGACAGATGGAGCACAGAAACTGATCTTCAGTCAGCAGACAGCTGGCAGCAGACATGTTGACAGTCTGAGGATGAAAAGAAAAGAAAAACAGCTTCAGTACATTTATTAAGAATATTTATTGAGCTGTTTTCACAACAACTATTATTACATTTCATTTGAATATTTACTCGAATGAAACTAACTGTAGTGAAACCAGGAGAGTCGTCATGAGTCCAGAGTTAATTTCGTTGATGAAGACTACGACGAAAAATATTCGTCAACAAACCTTTTTCACGGACGAAAACTAAATAAAAAGTCAGATATGATGACGATAACTGACATTTTAGTCAACGAATTAAAACGAGAGTTAGGGAGCGACGAATGGAGAAGAGATCCAAGCAGAGCGAAAAATAAGTCCCGACAGGACGATCCGTCCCAAAGGGACTTATGTTCCAGATAATGACCGCCGTTCTATACATTATCCCTCTTATGACACGGCTACTTGCCAACACGAAAAGAAACTTCACACAGTGTGTCTTTTCATAATTTATTTGTTACCGTTCAGTGTTTTTCAGCAGAGAAATATAGTTCGCCAAACCGATGCTGTTTCTCTTCTCCCTCTTCGCTGCTTTCGCCTCTTTTTCTTTTCTTGACCGATGACGACAACTCAGCCTTTTGCCAAGAGTCAAAATCACTGTATTTTCCAAATCCATACTAGTCACGTAGAAGTAGTATTTTTTCAATATGAAGTAGACTACAGATCAGCTGACGTTGCTTAGTGACCGAATATGCTGCGGTGATAAGTGACTGGACTACTTGCAGAGTAAATATTTTAGAGCGCGGAGTGATACGAAATACGTGAATCAGAGGCAAAAAGGCCACTTTCCTTGATGACGGTCAATTATGAAGTTTGCAGAAACATCTCTGGAGCTTCACAACAAAACAGTGCTGCAGCATTCTCTTCAACAACTGAAGCAGCTGGAGACTTGTTTCAAAATGTAATAACAATAAGGAGGAAAACATAAACGAGAGATCCCAAATTCATCTGAAAAGTTGTTAATTACACCGTTTTCGCCGCCAAAATCTTCACTGAAGCTGCCGAGTTAAAACTGTTAGCATGCGCCACATCAAATTGATTTTGGATTTTGGACTACAGCCTACGATCTGAATGATACATAAACCCTGAGGGACAAGTGAGTTATTTTTTTTCTTCTGGTGATCTAGTTTTGCAGCAGTTTTCTAGTCTGATGTAAATTGTTTTCTCTCCTGTGTTTCTGACTTGACAACTGGTGAAAAAAGGTTGTCAATCTTTCTAACATCCTTCATCTGTGAAAATGTGATTTTTTTTTTTGTGAATGTGTGGCAGGAGAGAAAACATGTATTTTTGTAGTACTCATTGTGACCACTAGAGGATGAAGTGTGACACTACCCCCTTTTCTTAACAGGACTAGAAGCGTTCACACACACTAAACACAACATGCATCTATTGTGTGTCAGCAGGTTATGTAACATCACTATCACGTCTTTGTTTTGGTGAGGAGTGTTCTATAATTGATGCTTATCTGCCATCAGTGTCACAGGTGGAATATTGTGTATTATCAGCAAGTCAGATGAAGCAGTAACATGTAACAGCCTCATTCTGATATCTGAGTCTTTTCATGTTACATCAGAGTTTATGGTTATAATGGTTACTGTCAGCTGCAGCAGTAAGAGTCCAGCACTGTTGTGTTTCATGTTTTTTGTTTAAAGTGCCATTTGTAAAGGAATTTCCATATAATATAGTCTTATAGGTTCATAGTCATAGATTTGTGTCTATACTCTGCTCATCCAGAAGGCAGAGTTACCCTGAGGTCACGCTCTGGGTCACAGTGGAAGATTGTTTGGGGGCAGCATCTTCTCTGTGCAGCCGCCTCACAGACGACTAAGGTCACATTCTGTTCCTCCAGCATCTTCACCTTCACTGTGTCTCATACGACAAACACACTAGACTCAGTATTCTGTAGTGGGTTTAATAGTCAGAGACCAGGAAGTGTCAGTCACAACTGGGAACACTGCATTGTGTAACCACATGTCCTGTTGAGCTATGTTCTCCTTTATCGAGCTTCATTAATCACTTCAACGTCAGGCATCACATCTCCTGAATCTCTTTCTCTCCTCAGTTCATCATATTAATGGAAATTCACCAACACCTTCATTACACCAACAGTAGAAGTGACCAGGGGGCTCCAGCAGGGGGAGCTGCCTTGTGGGAAACCTGCTTCATCCTTGAACTGAGGAAAAAAAAAATTTGGGAGAAAAAAATGTTTTCACATGTTTCCACGAATGACAAGAAAAATGAAGGAACTTATAAAGATGATCCTGTTAAACCTTTTTTGCACCAGTTGTCAAGTCGTGAACACAGGAGAGAAAACTATTTACATCAGACTGGATGACAAGAAAAAGAAAAACGATTGTCACTTGCCCCTCAGGGCTTCCGTAGTATGGAGACAGTTTATGTTCTTTTTTAGTTTTCCTATTTTTTTCATACATTTTCAATCAAGTCTTCAGCTACTTCAGTTTGTCAGGAGAATGCTGTAACACTGTTTTGCTGTGAAGCTCCAGAAATGTTTTGTGGACTAAGAAACTTTCCATCAGCATGAGAGTGAGTAGGTACTGACTGAATATTGACTTTTGGGTGAACTTACCCTTTAAAATCTTTAAAATCATAATGGTACCATTTTAAACCCCTCCATTACTTTCACATCACATGTTAAATAGTATAAATAACACGATGCCTGTTATGTTATTGGAGAGCTAATGCTGAAGGTAGGCCAAAGATTTTATATACCTTAATATTGAACACTTTTTTGTCAATTATTTCATCATTATTAGTTTAATTGAAGCGTCTGAGCGAGCAGAGCAAGAGAAAAAACACCTTCTGTGTCTAAACAGCTTTAGTGTCAGAGAGTCAGCTCGGAGGAAGAGAAAGAGGAGGAGGAGGTACAGAGAGAGAGGATGACGATGCAGAAAACAGAGAATCAGACACATTAAATGTGAAGAAGAAAAGATGGAAGCTGCAGGAAACTGGAACTGTTTCTCTCCATGACCAGCGTCCTGTCTGACAAGAGCTCAGGATTTGTGTTAATACTTGAAACAGACCAGAGCAAGGTGGTAAATTAACTGTAGCTGAAGCTACTTGTTTTGTAGCTCTTAGCAAAAAAATGTAAAATTCTGTTTTTTACTCATTTTTAACCAAATATGTAGTCATGTCATTGTGTCTGTGTAGCTCAGTGTACTCACCAGTGTTTGCAGAGATTCTGCTGTTGAGAGAATCTGATGGATTCAGTTGAATTCTTCTTCAGAGAGAAACAGAGAGACTCGTCTGGACTGCAGCTCTGCTGTCACTCAGACACACTTTCAGTTTCATTTCAGGAAATGTGATGTTGCAGTTTATCTTCTTGTTGCTCCTCCTCTCAGTGAGGCTCTGATAGTTGAAGTGACTCATTGTAAAACAAACAGCTTTGGGACAACGTTTTACTTTTTTATTCATTATTTTTTTTCTCAGTGGTGGAAGTTTACATCAGTAGATTAACTAAGGGTCATGGCGGATCGATCAAACGCACCAATCTCCTCCGTCTATTTTATGGTGTGATTGAGCAGTGAATTCAACATGGCCAGAGCCGGCCCTGGGAACAGGCAGTATAGGCAAATGCTAGGGGAGCTGTCATCTGTGGGGGGCGCCGCAAACAGGGGGGGAATAAGAATAATACATTTAAAAGAAAATGTTTTTTTACCAGTGCCATTACTAGTATTATTTCGGAATATTATTTAAGCCCACAGCAACATAAATCATAACAAAGACTATTGAATAACAGAAAGGTATTTTTTCTGGGTTCTGGCTCGTTGCTGACTGGATCAGTGAACACTTCCAGACAGATGGAGCACAGAAACTAATCTGACGTGAATTAATTCTCCTCTTGACAAGAAACTGATTGTTTGTCTTGTCTCCACTAGAGGGCGTCCTCAGATCTCTGGTTTAGTTCATATCAGCTGTTCAAACCTTCAATAACAGACATCATCTCACACTACCAGCTGTCTCAGGTGTGATGGAGGATTGAAGCTCGTCAGCTCAAATCAGTCTGAGAAACGCTGATGGTGTTTTTAATCACATGATTTGGTCGTCATTAGAAACATCAGCTGTTGATATCAATAACAAACTAAATAATCAATCAGACACGAGAAAATGTTTTGCTTTTTCTGTTTTATTGATAAAGAAAAGCGAAATCAAATTACTTTTTGCTCTTTTATAAATGTTTTGTCAGGATGCTCTTCTTATATTTAAAATGATCAGACAAAACTCAACACACAAATGTTTCACATATCTGAGTACATTGTTTTCTGATGATTTAACAGTGTTGAAGGCAGGTAATCAAAAATCAAATGTTTGTTCTACTCAGTGTGATTGACAGGAGAGATGATCAGAGGAGCAGAGTTTTTACCACCATTATTAGTACATGGACTGAAGAATGGGTAGAGTTTCTGAGTGAAGCAGCAGCCAGTAAAGGAGTAGATAAGAGCTGCAGCATCAACGTCATAAAAGGAGACCAGACCCTCCTCATAATCCACAAACACCCCCACCTTCTCAGGCCGACACTTCAGAGAGAGACGGACTGGAGGGCCAGCATTAGCGCTGTACTCATTTTTATTCCTCAAACATATCGTCCATTGACCATTCTGAGGAAATGCTGTGATGTTTCCCTTCCTGTTGATCGACTCTCTGGCCACTCCTAAATCCCACTTAGTCTTCTCTTTAACTTGAACCTCATAATAACATCTTCCAGAAGAGAAACTCTGATTTGCTAAGACATTAGCACATTTATCAAATCTCTCTGGGTTGTCTCGAAGTTTCTTCCTTACATCACCACAGTTTACTTGTTTTCCATCATCAGACAGGATGAGGTTGGGTTGTGCTGTATCAGGATCGAGTGTCACATCCACTGCATACTGCTGGACCCTCTTCAGCTCGGCCTCAAACAGCTTCTTCATCTGTTTACTGAGCATCTCCTCCAGCTGATTCACAGCTCTCACCACAGTCCCCTCATATGAAGGTGGACGGATTCTGACTCCTGTCCAGTTCTTGGTGGGTGGAGCAGCGTTCAGTGATGGGGAGCTTTGGGGGAGGTGGAGGTGGTCTTCAGACTGTGAGAGCTGCTCCACCTCAGAGCTTCTCTTCTCCAGCTCAGAGATTTCCTGTTCCAGCTCTTTGATGAAGCCTTCAGCCTGTTTCTCTGTCTCTCTCTGCTTCTCTTTGATGGTGTCGATGAGCTCGGCCTGGCTTCTCTCAACAGACTCCTTCAGAGCGCTGAAGACCTGAACACCAGCTGCTATCTCTCTGTCTGCATCTTTCTTACTGAGCTCCACTGAGCACTTCATCTCCTCAATCTTCAGTCGTCTCTTCTGGATCATCTGCTGAATTTCAGCGTCTGTCTTCCCCAGCTCTGCCTTCTTTCCTTCATATTCTTCTTTCAGAGGAACAACATCATGTGTCTTATGGTCTAAAACAGTGCAGAGCATGCAGACACACATCTGTTCGGTCTTACAGAACAGCTCCAGCAGTTTATCGTGCTTCGTACACATCCTGTCTTCCAGGTTCTCCACAGGGTCGATCAGCTGATGTCTTTTCAGGCCTGACATTGTCAGATGAGGCTCCAGGTGAGTCTCACAGTAGGAGGCCAGACACACCAGGCAGGACTTCAGGGCCTTCAGTTTGGTTCCAGTGCAGACGTCACAGGGAACTTCTCCTGGTTTGGAAACTTGTTGCTCTGAGCTGCTGCTGCTGGCTTTCTGTTGAGCTGACTGTCTGAACTGAGCAGCCATCTCAGAGATGAACGTGTTGACCTGCAGTTCAGGTCTGGTGTAGAAAGTCTTTTTACAGTTGGGACACTGACACGGGACATTTATATCCCAGTGTTTAGTGATGCAGGTTTTACAGAAGTTGTGTCCACATGGTGTGCTGACTGGATCAGTGAACACATCCAGACAGATGGAGCACAAAAACTGATCTTCAGTCAGCAGACAGCTGGCAGCAGACATGTTTACAGTCTGAGGATGAAAAGTGAGAATGAACACTGTAATTAGATATCTCTTGATTAAATGTTTCATGAACTATTACTAGTGGAATATAAGGAGAATCATGATGAGCTCTGACAGGTAAAAATGTGTCCTGGATACACCTCTGAGTGGAACTTCCTGTCTGAGTACAGTTCAGGTTTTGTGTTACAGGTAATACCGGTTTCTGAAACACAGTAAATATTATCAGCTGTACAAATACACAGAGCAGAAACAGTGAAGTTAAAAGGAAAGGACAGGGTGATAAGTTCAATGCTTCTTACTTCAGTGTTTAACAGCTATATAAGTTGTAAAACAGCAATTTTGTAGCTTTTATACACAATAAAGTACACTGTCAGATAACATGAGACACTGTGCTCTGAGCTAGGCTAGTTAGCCTTTAGCAGACTAGTTTATCTGTGTTTGTCTTTGTTATGGTTGGATTGAGCTGCTGTGCTTTACAGTAAAGGTATGTGGTTTAACAAACTCAATTAATATCAGGTATCAAGCATGATGTTTTAATATCAGGAGACAGATGTGGGTAAATTAGCTGAAGCTAAAGCTAGCTGTGACTGTGTCCTATCTAACTTTATCCAGAGTTCAGTCACTGTGGTTTGATTTCGACCTGTTTTGTAGTTCTGACTAAATGTACATGTTGAAATTGGCAGTGTACTCACCAGTGTTTGTCAGAGATTCTGCTGTTGTGTTGAGAAAGTTTTCTTCAGAGAGAAACACAGAGACTCGTCTGGACTGCAGCTCTGCTGTCACTCAGACGTTCACTTTTATATCAGGAAATGTGACATTCCAGTTTTTTCTCCCTGTTGCTCCTCCTCTCAGTGAATCTCTGTCAGTTTTAGTGACTCACTGTGAAACTTGTTGACAAAGCTTTGGAACAAGTTTTTACTTTTTTGTTTCTTGGTCTTTTCTCAGCAGTGGAAGTTTACAGCAGCCAAAAGAAGATACAGTTACAAATAAAGCCGATAAGAAAAGAGGTCAGTGGAAGATCTTCAAGAACAAACTGTGTCTTTAGATCAACAGGCCACAACGCTAACTCTACAATCCCACCAACACTCCAGTGTTCAGCTCACTGTTCAGTCATTTCACTTTTCTGCTGCTTTCCAAACTGTTCAGCATCTTTTCTCTGTCAGACTTTTGTTGTGTGATTTCTAACCTGTCACATTACACAGAGGAAATACAGAAAGTGGGCGTCACTGTGATTTTAAAATACTTTCAAAGCCCTCTTAAAGGTCCAGTGTGTAGGATTTAGGAGGATCTACCAGCAGAAATGAAATATAATATCACTAATTATGTTTTAATTAGTGTAAAATCACCTGAAACCACAGAGGGAGCAGCTCCTCTTCCACAGAGTCTGTCAGGGTTCTACGGTAGCCCAGAACGGACAAACCAAACACTTTAGCAGCTGCAGTAAGAGAGGGTGAGGCGAGGAGGGTGTAGTTGGTTGCAGCCTCACTGCCTCCATGTTGGACTTTTAAATCAAATCAAAATTGTGTTTTTAGAAAAATCTCCTCAGTCAGAGAGAGAAGGAGACACCACTCAAACATCAGCAGTCTGTCTGATAAAACACAGAGGGATTTATAATTATCACTTTTATTTCCTGACATTATTTTGAAAATCCTGAAGTGTAGACGGAGCAGAAGAGCGTCAGGCTGCAGTTTGTTAAAATCTCCACCAGAGGGCGACGTCAGCTGTCATTTAATCTCTACTAACAGTCGTGTTGTGTTCAGTTCACCTTCTCTAACAGCTGAACATAGTGAAACCTGCCTCACATCATGCAGCTGTTTGGTTTGGTTTTGTCGATCACCTGCTGCAGGTTTTGTTCTCATGTAAGAAGCTGTGTGTGTTTGAGTCACTGACACTGCAGAGGTCGATGTCATCAGGCAGTAAAGGAGTTTGTAGATATTTGGATGAATGTTATGTAAAATGTACTGTCTTTTAAAACATTGAGTAGATTTTTCTCCAGGTTTCCTCTAAATCAAACTTATTGCAAAGCTTCCTTTAAAGAAAAACTGATTTAGTTACACTGATTGGATGAACGGAGACGTTCACAGAGGAAGAAGAAAAGTCCTGAAGATCTAAGACTGGACTTGAACTCTCACCTTAGTCAACATCTGGGCAGCTGCACCAGCAACGTTCAGAGTGCATGTTGTCGTTCAATAATTTCTGTTTCTAACTTTATCTATGTGCATGGATGGTGATACTCTGCCTTGTAAAACTGGTTTTATGAGATGTTTACTGCTGGAAAACCCTCACGAATCATAAAGCTTTAGGTGATTTAGCATAAAAACACTCAATTATCAGTAAACTGAGTGTGATAAAATGAGCTGGTTGAGTGGAAGATGGGCGTTCATGGGCTGCATATTATTGAAGTTATATTTTATGGCTTTTACTTTTATACTTGGTGGATTTATTATTTATCAGTTACTGAAAAGAACAATTCCGTGTAACAGTTTGTTTAGATTAGGGCAATAAAACTATTTGGTTAGGTTTTGAAAGAGATCATCACCAGCTTTAGATGAATAAAATCATCTCTGTCTTACGTTATAAGTCACGAGACACCCAATACAAGCCAGCAAGAACGCACATCGGACACATAGAACTCTGTGGTTCTGTTTTTAGGGAGTCTCCGGGCCGGACTTGCACTCACAGCTAGCGTCGAATCACAACGACGCAGCGAGACAATGAGGACGAGCCAATCACAACAACATTTAGATTCAATTTAGTCACCAAAGCAACTCTGTTTACGTTGAGGGAAAGTTCTTGGTTTTAATTAAAATAAGTGCGTTAATAACATAATCATATCATTTAAGCTACATATGGCAGTATGTAAGTACCGGTTGGCAAAGAAAAAGGAGCAGGGTTGAGTTTGATGGGTTGTTTAATTTGAATTTTGTTTTATTTTATCTCATATTAATGCGACAACATCCAGTGAATTCGATCACATTTGAGATTGATTCACTGCTGGTGAAATGCTACCCCCTATTTGTTCTGATAATTAACTCAATTCATGGCAAATTGCAACATATTGCACTTCAAATTATTATTTATGACATAAATCTGTTCATACAGTTTTATTTTTTGCGGGAAATAAATGCTCCTAAATTATTTTACATTCTTACAACCTGAGATCAGCAGACAATCGGGTTGGTAGTTATATTTAGCATCTTAAAGAAAGTGTGTAATTTAAAGTACAAGTATATATAAGTACAATTATACATATAAGTACAATAAGTGTTTACTTCAAACCCTCTAAGGGAGAAAGTCTGTGCACTGCTGCTTTCAATACTGCAGACATCTTCTTATTTGTTTTGTTCTTTATTTGTTTACATTCTAAATCTGTTTTAATCTTAATTTTTGTCTTTTCGAAAAGGAGAATACTTCAATAAATTTGTATCCTTTGAGCTGTTGAATTTGTTTTTAAATCACTTTGTTTTATTCACATTAATTTGTGCAAAAGTTTGAAACAGGCGGACTGATTTGCAGCCTCGTGTGTAAAAAAAAAAGCCGTTTGACCTTTTCTTTATCATGTTTGTCGCTGGTTTACATTCGGCAGGATCCCAGGAGAGCGTTTTCATAATAAGCTTGTTTGGGCCCCTTTGAGACCCGCTGACAGTCAAATTCAATTAAAACATGATGCCAACATCCCGGCAAACACTCCCTACCACTCTCAGAGAAACGCCGGCTTTCAAAGTCAATTGTGTCCGATGTGAAGAGCCGGCCTTCATGTCCCCGTCTGGAGCCTTTTCACGTGCTAAAATAAGAGTTTCCCCCTCTCTCCCCGAGTCGACATGAGCAAAGTGAGCGCTGTGAAAGGCCCGGAGAGAGCTTCCATTTGATGACTGGCAGCCTCAGGTCTTGTGTCTGTGTGACACTATGAGCCACTACAAAAGCCCGTCCTTTCTCCTGCTGCAGAATAACAGTGGGAGAAAAGAAAAGAGGTGGTGCATGATGGAGGAGGGGGGATTTTAGAGAGAGAGGGAGAAAAAAAGGGGGTCTGGCTTTTGAAACCGGCCCGGCGCAGATGTACAGGGCAGGAGGATTAGGCTGCGGGTGTTGGTGACGTTCACCCGGCTCGACTCTCCCTCCATCGTGGCCTTTTGTGGCTCTCGGCAGCCTCGGGATGGTAAGCTGCCTGCCGGCGTGCCAACGGTGCTCAATGTGCGCCCGACAATGGTGGAACGAACCCTCCCACCACCACCACCACCACCACCACCAAACTTACCCCTCCTTACCCACTGCAACTCCACACACAGAGGATGTGATGGGGGAGTTAATGCCAGCAACAGTGAGGCTGTGTGTGTTGATGGTCGATGAACAACCTGTTCACACACTCACATTGTGGGGACTGTAATTCCATCCGGGGACTCAAGAACGGTCCCAGAAAGACAACGTTTAAATCTAATCGGAAGTCATCATTGTGTGTTTAAAGTTCCAAATAAGTCAAGATCCACCAGTTTCAGGTGTTTGAAGGTGTATTTGTTGGTAGTTTGTCTCATTGTGCACTCGTAAGCGTGTGTTGATTTTTCATTCAATAAACGCTTTCCTTATTTTATGAAGCTGCCGTAAGTATGAAAAGAGGAACGCCGCCAGAGCAGAGTGGTGTTCAAGACAGGACGTGACCTCATGGATTACTGTAAAGAAACACGACTCAGTTCAGTAATTTGCGTTAAACTGGGTCATGTTGATGGAGAAAATATATTCTGGTTTTCCCTATGCCACTCTGCCCGGAGCAGCTCTGGGCGAATAGCTTTCCTTGTTGCTAAAGTAACTGCTAACAAACAAACTCATAACCAGCAGCTTCTCAATGACCATTTCCAGAACGAGGCCGTATGCTACCTCCAAGAACAACGACAGAGGACAGATGGAGTACCCAGATGATTTATGGAGTTCCCTGGTTGACAAATACCTGTAGCTATGATGCTAACATAGGTGCTAACTGCTGTTTATTAGCCGCTTGTAATCTCTGCTGCAGCTCAACATGGCATTTTTATAGTTTTCAGTGAAATAGCTCAAAAACTGTTGGATGGATTGGCATGAAATTTTTTGTTTAGGCATCCCCGTCTTGACATTAAAGGTCCTATTTGTAAGAAGTTGAGTTTCCATGTTTTCACAAATGTTCAACACAGAATAATCTTTCATCTTAGTCAAGGTAGCGGTACGATTCATTCAGCGCCTGTAGCTTTAAAATCTGGGAGAGTCAGAAAGTGAGGAAGGAGGTCAGTGAACGAGACGCAATGTAACGTGAATACAATTTTAACCGTTACCTCGTCCGTACATTTCTGTTCCCATGATCCCACGTTACTGACATCTTTGATATGTTTTGATTGAGAGCCCCCTAGTGGCAGAAATTGCACAAGCACAGCCCCTCGGAGCTGCTAGCCTGGCTGTAGACTCTCCGTTCTCACTTTCACACAAGTTTGTTTCATTTTGACGCAGGAAAAATTTCACTTCCTGATCCTCACACATCATCCTCATACATCACCCGGCGCTGAAAGAGACGAGAGGGAGCAGGAGAGGGACAAGCACATATTCTCAGAGTGCATTGTGGAGAGGAATGCCATTGAATTTGGGTGTTTTTTCATGCGCCAGCCTCTTTTGTGTGCAGGCTAAGGAAGTCCATTGTGCGGGCAGACACCCTGAGAAAAGAGGCGAGCTTGGAGCCGTTGTCTGCCGGTGCTTCTGCAGCGCTGCGGCCCTAAAAAGACCTGAATGAAGCTCTGCCATCGGAAGCAGCCGGCCCGAACCGAGAGACAATGCCACTGGGCAACTTTGAAGACCAGCAACAATTAAAAATGCAGCTTCACTATATTAATTATGCATTCATGCTTTTGTCTTGTTTTTTTGTTTTTTTCTTCTTTCATGGGAGGGGAGAATAGGGGGAGCTGTGAGGTTTAAGATTCAACAGGTCTGAGACAGAGAGAGAGATTACAGTGAAAACACGACACATGCAAATTATTTTTTGCTAAATCTGCTGATGGGTATTAATTCCAGGGGAGTTCCAAGGGACTGCGATCACTTCAGAGGAACATGAGCATTAAAAATAAAATTAATTAACTTTGTGTCTGCTGCAGCGCTGATTAAAAAAGCCAGCAGATCCAGAGAGCTCTGCAAAACTCTCAGTTTCATCTTGCAGATCATGTTGCTAGGAAACTCGGAGTTTCAGCTCGGAGTTGCACTCTGCAGACTCTTTTTTTCTTTTTAGGCCTTTTCTCCTCTCTCCTCCCTCGGTTGCCGGCAGGACACACATAAAGCAGCTTTCTGAAGGCATTGAGGTGAATTTCTGCTGGCTGGCGGCTCTGTCAGGTGGCTCTGTTGTGCTCCGAGTCGCCAGCGAACGGCTCCTTTTGGACCGGTGGGAAGGTTTATTCAGCAAAAGCCAAGAGTGCTTTGAAAAATCGCTCCGTTTGGGAGGAATTCATGCCTCGTTTACAACCGAATCTGTCACACTTAGGACAGAACGTTTAATCACAGGGGCTCCCCCTGCTGGCCATTACGGCGTACTGACCAAGAACTTAAAAATACATTTTGGTTACGTGTTTGTAAAAACAGCAGTGGACAAGCTGGAAGAGACGCCTTTGAGTAGTTACATAATACATGAAGTTGTTCTTTAGTACAATTATAATCAGAAAACATTAGAATATCTGCAATTAAATGTGGAGGTAATTGATACGAGTCACAGCTGGGAATCGATCCTGAGTCGTTGAGGTAACCTGTACGACACAGTCCAACAAGCTCATTTCAGAACAACAGGACAGGAAGCAGGCAGAGAGAACAGAAAGTGAACTGGATGTTCAGCAGTGGAACAGGTTTCTGTGTCACTCAGAAAAACTACCGGAGATCAATTGTAATTAGCTGTCGGAGGTTTGTGGCTGTAAACAAACCGAAGTGGAGCGGATGGAGCTTCAGACAAACGTCAGAGTCAGAGTCTGTTATTAAATCCTCTCCATGTCACCGTGTTTTTACTTTTCAGAGTTCCACATTTTAATAACTCACCCTTCAAGAAGATATCTGAGACATCTACAGCAAACTGCTCAGTCTTTATACTTAACTATCTGTACGTTTATTTATATTTATGTTCTCACATCTGAACCTCTCCTGAGTTTAATTCGGGCCGTTGCAGCAGCCTGTGCATTAAGTTTGATGTTACCACTCTAGCACCCTTTTCTGAAAGTGACCTGCTAATGCAGAGTTATAGAAAGCGAGACAGTCCAGCTCAGGGGAGGTCGGGCTGGTGGGGTTGGACTTCTCTCCGGACACAGGGTTCATGTCTCTCTTGTGACTGAAATTCAAAAGTCATTTGTTTTTAATACGTTACGTCACTTATTTAAGCTGTATTTATTATTTTAACCCAAAGTATGATGTTTTACTCTAACTAAGTAGTGTTTTTTAACTTTTTTCTAACCAAAGGTTGCAGTATTTCGTGACTGGTCTTGGTTTCAAGACCACTTCCTGAAGGTCTCGGTCTCAGAATCGACAAGAATTTTACTTGGTCTTGTTTCAGTCTCGGAAAAACGAGGACTCCAGATTTGATTTCAAAACCAGTCACGACCAAACCTGCAGAGATATCAATGTATTACATTATTCTTTGATACCTTCTGTACTTAAAAGGGCGGAGAAGCAATTCAAATTCCGAATTGTAATATTTACAATATTAATGAGGTGATAATACAAACTCAGAAATATATATATCTTTTTGTTTCCATCAGTGAATAAAAAAGCTGCTCTCAGTGTAAAGTGTTTATTCAGTCAAATATCTTCTGTAACTTATGTGCATCACAGAAGTTATATAAATATATATATGTATGTATTTATTATAAAATATATACGTCTGCACGGCAGCCATGGTTACCAGCCGTAGCAGCGTTATTTTAGATCACACTACTTTGCTCAGTGTGACTCTGCTCCCACTCTGCCTCTGATTGGCTGATTCCTGTCCTTTAAATAATGTGCATGTGCAACTCTCATCAAAGACTGAGCAGAGGCGAGATGTTTCACTCTGTAATTACCGTATTGACCCGAATATAGGACGACCATGATTTTAAGACGACCCCTCTTTTTAAGATTAATCTTCAGAAAAAGACTCTGATAACCAAAATTCGTCTCTCAATAACAAACTCACATACCCTCCTGTCAGTCTCTTGGAAGCGGCCGCTTAGAGGACCACGATAAGCTTTTCTCTTACTGTTAGCGTTTTCAGACGATCTTTTTGGACCCGCCATCTTCGGACGTTACACTCCATAACTCCATATTTCTTGGCTGGCTGACAGTTGTTTGGCGCCTCCGCTGCATTGATCTCATTATCTTAAAATTAGCATCATAGCTCCGCCTCAGATGTCTGTTAACTTGCCCCACTTTTGATCCTGTCACTTCTTCTCCGCTGTGATTGACAGATAACCCAGCCACAGTGTCAGTGACGTCTCTACAATAAGCTGGCGCCCTCTGCCGTTGCGGTTTGTGTAGCGACCCAGACAACTATCAGCATGTGTCAACGGTTAGACCCCGATTATAAGACGACCCCACTTTTTCACATAATTTTAATTGAAAAAAAACCTCGTCCTATATTCGGGTCAATACGGTAAAACTGAGCGAGTAAAACAGAATAAACATTCCTGTTTTTTAAGGTCACTTTGTTCATTCAGTTTGTTTGTTTCTCTTCTCATTAACATTTCTTTCCCGAATCTACGTACTGCTCCTTTAACACTTGTTTCTATTTGAGCTTTTTCCAGGTAAACTTCACGTGACGACCGGACGACTGACAATCTTCCAGCTGCAGCACTTTCTCTTCCTCCGGACTCGACGCGGCGTTCGTGGCGGCGTGTTGTGGAGTGCAGCTGGGGTCAGAGGTCACGTGTGTTGGCGGCGTGTATCTCACCATGTGTTTCAAATACAAGCAGAAGCGCATGAATGAACGTCTGAATGCAAAGCTCATTAGTGCTGCAGGAGACCGTGTGAGGAGAGTCAGAGATCGTATGGTTGAAGTGAACGCAGAAGTGCCTCAACACATTCCTGCCTCTTTATTAAGGTGATCTGTGACCCGGTCCGTCCCAGAATAGAACCTTTTTCCATTGTGTGTGTGCGAGTGTGTAGCGGTCGAGGCTAATACAGCGCATATCGGACCTCTCCTCTCCTAAAAAGGAACTTGTTGTCAGTGGAGAGACCACTTAGTGCTCTTATACTCTCGTCAGTGTGCAGATAAAAGCGAATCGGACCTGCTGTTTTCTGAAGCCTCCTCCACTGGAGAGGCTGGAGAGGAGCGTTTTGTTTCTCTGCTGGTATGCAGAGAGCGGCCCGGACGCACAAAGACGCCGGTAATAACAGTTAATCTTCGCAAAGGTTCAATGGCTGCCAACCAACCAAACCAACCATCCAGCCGGCTGCGATTCAGAGCCGGACCAACAATGGCAGCGAAACATCAAAGTGGGAGGGAGCGCGGCCCGGCCGGTTCCCATCACCTAAATCAACAAGACCTCGGCAGAAAGTAAACATGTAGAAGGAGTCACACTGAGGCGGATGTCACACACTGTTTGTTTGGACTCCTAAATGTGCCACAACAGACGTTTCCACCTTAATTAAACGTCCAATTAGTGTGTGTGTTTCTCTGTAAAGGATTTCTCTGAGCCGAACACAGTTTTTACTCGGTTCTGCTTCGTCTGTGTTCCGGGTCTCCAGTTACTGCTGTCTCTTTTGGTAAAACAGGTTTTAGTGACACAGAACAGACAAACATTAACTGTACAAAGACACTCGGGGGAAGAAAACAAAAAAGTTAGGAGCGAAGATTTGACGGATGAAAAGTTGCGGACTGATTCCTGAATTCTGCAAATGATCCAGAACAGCCGCTGTGGTTCTGTTTCTGGTTCTCCCGGCTGGTGTCCGTTTGTGATGTGATCCACTGCTCCTGCTGTGAACTCGACCGATGTGATCGATGGATCGGATCGGCGCTCTGTGACGTGACAGAAACACCACGAGGGCTCGATATGGATCCCCAGAGGGTTCTGGACCTGCCCGCTGACTGGAACCAGCTCCAGAGGACGACCTCTGACCTCTCTGTGGGGGGGGGGGGGGGGGGGGGGGTACAGTGGGTGTGGTCACGGGGGGCTGAGGGGGGTTAATGACACCCGGTCTGTTCTGTGTGACATGACCTCATTACCTCAATCCATGTTCTGGTGCAGGGGGGAGATTATCCCGAGTCCAACAACAGTCGACCCTGCTGCTGCTGCTGGAACAGGCTCACAGTTTAAAATCATCTACACATTTGTTTGTTCTTCAGTCGCTGTTGTAGCTTTTTCTTTAATTTTCATTGTTTCACTTGTATTTTTTCGTGTAGATGTTTTCATTTCTCATTTTCAGGGTTGTTTGTTTTCTTTTATCCACTTTCTCTTTCTTGTTTTTTATCCTTGTCTTGTCTTTGTTCTCATATTTTGTCTCTTTTTCTTGTTTATTGAATATTTGTACGTGTGTGTTATAAGTATGTTGTTTATGACAGAATCTACGGTGGCCCAGAATTGCAAAACTTTAAATGTGACTTTTGCATTTGGATCGACCCATCTTCCTTCCTTCCTTCCTTCCTTCCTTCCTTCCTTCCTTCCTTCCTTCCTTCCTTCCTTCCCACCTTTTCACTTCGACCCGACCGTCCTGAGGAGAAAAGGAAGCTGCAGAATCAGAAACATCTTTTAAAATCCACATTTCCATTTAGTCTTTCTAACATTTTGCTGTTCTTAATCTAATTTATGTGTTTTTATTTCTCTTATGTGATGTCGTCTTCTTCTTCATTTCATCCTTCATTGCTTTTATCTCTTCATCTATTTATTCATTCATTATTTAGTTTTATAATTTTTTCTGTTCTCAGTTCATCTGTTTGTAGTTCCTCTTACATGATGTCAACTTCTTGTCGTCCTCTGTTGGTTTTATTCATCGAGTTGGAACAGAAACACAAAAAAAAATCAACAATCTCACCAACGGGAGCTTTAACTCCAGGAGAAGCAGAGGTGGAAGTGAAATCACAAAGTTCAGACCATGTGATCAGGATGACGGGGCGCTGGACCGACTCAGGAGGGATAAAACCCAAACATCCGGCGCCGTGACTCTGAGATGTCTCTCAGTGTGAGTTTGTCTGTGTGACTGTGTCGACCTGCATCAGGTGGAGGCGGCGGAGCTGCAGACGAGCCACTCTGTAAAAATAAAGGTTAAAAACACGTCAACAATAAAAACTGGATGTTCTTATCTGATGTCCTGAAAACCCTGAGAACCTTCCCTCGGGGGATTCGTTGTTGTCCGTCAGTTTCAATGGCAGGTTCTTGTTCCCACGTAACTCCATCCGAGGGCGGAACCCGTCTGTGGACCTGAGAGGGACGTTAGCTGGAGCTTTTTCTGTGACTGTAAAAAGAGACAGATTGTCATCTCCACATTATTTCTTCCATTCGGAGGAGCTGTGTTTTGTTCTGTTGACCTGATGGAACAAAAGTTCTGATGCCTAAACGACAAAATGGGCTCTAAAGTGAACAGCTGAGGTGTGCAGTCACTGTGAGTTCTGACGGATCAGCAGTCAGATGTCTAAATGTCATAATCTCAGTAGTTCATCAGCTACAGGTTCCGGGTCAGGATGGGATGTTTGCTGGGTCCAGACGCATTTTCATCATCTTGCGAGCATCATAAACGTCTGTTTCCCTCTGAGCTTCTTCTCTTTATCATTTGTTATTGTTGTGTTTTCGTGGAGGGAACCAGGACGTCATTATCATCATTATTACAGCCAACAAGCTGCCAAACAGCGACTGCAGTTCCAGTCACACAACTGGATATTTTTAAGGACACTTTTGGGCATTTCCGTTTTTTTTTTTGTGCCGTCTGTTTTATGGAGAAGCCGGACCATCTCCACCCGTGATCGTGGCGAAGAAAACGTGTATTTTAAGTCAAACCAAGTTGTTTTGTTACTCCAAACTTTGAAATATGTCACACGATTAATGACCTAAAACTTCTGAATCTCGTTCCTGCTCCTGAGTGGACGAAGCCAACATTTCTTTTTAACTAAAGTAATCGTCCCTAAACTGCAGCAGGATTCAAACCTGCACCATCTCCATCGAAAAAAGCTCCGTCACCACGTTCACTTCCTGTGCTGATTGATCGGTGGCTGTTTCCCTCTGCTCTCCCTGCAGGATCAATAACCGGTACAGAACAGAACTATCCTCTGCTCTGGTTTCTGCTGTTTGACCAGGAGGGCTGGGCACCGTGAGAACCGGCATTACTGAATGAAGTCGCGCAGTAAATAAAGAGAAAACAACTTTCTGACCTGCAAGAGATCAGTTCAGGTCGCAGCCTCATGTTGGAGGAAGAAATCCCCCTTCTGTCTGAGTGCAGTTTGTAGGAAAGTCGTGGAAAAACCGTCCGAAAGCTCCCGAAAAAAGAAAAATCCCTGAATGGATTCTCTGTGGGAGTACAACTAATTTTATTAGCCCCCTTGGAAACATTCAACCTAACAAGTGGAAAGCAGTTTCTGCATAAATTAAAGATAATCCAGAGTAAATTATGCAAATGTATTCGCTCAGATAAAGAAGGGGGTGGCGTGCTCGTTTATTGTGAGGTTAAAAAATCTGAGCCAGCGGTTGAAACTGAACCGAGGGGAACATTTATTTTTAAAAAAAGTCTGCGAGGGCCGACGAGGAAATAAAGCAGCGACGTTGCATCATCTGTGAAACACCGAGAGGACCGAACGAGGAGAAACTCAGACAGCCGGTGAAGTTTTTCCTGATTTAAACCAGTTTTGACGTTCTCCTTTACCCGTTAAACAAAAACAACCTCAAGGACCAAACATCAGTGAATAATGGCAGAAATGGAGATCGTGCCTCGTTCTCAGATCCCAGGAAAAAAATACCTGCATAATCGATTTTCAGCTGCAGGGAACTTCATAGTTCATGTACGACAGACTGTCCTGAACTAAAGATCTCGTCCACACCACTGTGGTGAGGCGATCAAGGCTCGTGATGACCAAAACATTTCTTTAAAGGTCGCTAACATCTGCAGTTTGAGGCAGCGAATGACGGAGCGTTTGACACGATACAGCAGGAAGAGAAAAGCATCAGAGCACGTCGTAAAACTCCACAAATCTGAAAGACTCAGCATAAAATACGGCTACCGCCATCTTGGAGCCAGAAGCTGAGAGAGGGCGGAGCTTTGGAGGACGGACGTGGTATCGACTTGTCCCTCGCAGCTTTATCAGATATTTGACTCCAGATGGGATCATAAATTTACAAAATGAACATCATGTTGTGTTGAAGAAGACTTGAAACTACAGACTGAGACCGTAAACTCTTCAGGAAACTGTCCACTGAGGTGACGGAGAGGAGGAGAGATGACGTCGGTTAACAGGTGAAGTTTTTAAAGATGAAATGGAGAAGAAATGGAAGAAATGTTGATGAGAAGAGAAACGAGAAACATCTTCACCGACCGACAAACTGAATAAACTCTCTTTGTTTTCACGACTGAATAAAATGAACAAACAAACTGACCTTAAAGGACAAAAACACAATTCATACTGTTTTACTCTGTCTATATGTGGCGGACCCCGCCACCTCTACAGCTTATTTGTTTGTATTATGACCTCTTTAATATTATAATCATAATGATATTGTTGAATCTCTCCTCTAAAACTACGTAGCGCCCCTATAAGTTGCAGCAAAGAGAAGTGTCAGAAAGTTTTCCCTTTTCACGCAGCTATGCTAGCAGTTTCCCCTCGCTTCCAGTGTTTGTGCTAAGCTAGGCTAAACACGCCCACGGAGCCGCAGCTTGACGGGTGACAAACAGAGAAACAAGAGAATTTCTCAACGTGTTAAATTGTTTTATCCTTTCTAAGAAGCCTCCCATGAAAGTGTTTTGTGTTCAAGTGTACAGATAAAGACACACACACACACACACACACACACACACACACTCGCACTTGTTCCACATTCCCGGAGTGAATTGTGATTTCTGGGTCACCGCTGATGTTTCGGTCTCGGTGTCAGTGTGAGGTGGAAGCGTCTCTCAGAGGTCGGGAGGTCGGCGGCCCGGTGAACTCCACCACACACACTCAGGAACAAAAAGTCGTTTCACTCAATTACTCTTTACGTGGTGTTAATGACTCCCTGCTGTCTGCTGCCTCCCGATGAGCAGACTGATGGAGGAGTCACCAAGAGTTTCATCTCCAGATTCCAGATGAAGATTTTAAATGAATAACTTTCATGATTACAACAAGAACAATTCAGCTGATTGATTATTAATCATTTTCTTTTGTGTTGTTTTTGTTTTATCCGTATTGTTCTTCATTATCAGTGCAAGTCAACCTGTCACAGCAGGTGAGAACTGCTCACCTGTCTAAGTCATACTCACAGTAAACAGAGGCCAGCAGCACCAAAGTTACCGCTAACTGCTGCTAGCTGTAGCTGCCTTTAGCTAGTTAGCTCAGTTAGCTGTGTTGCTCGATGGGATCGATATTCAGAATATTTCTGTTGATCAGAATCAGTTCTTTCTTTAAATGTAACTTCACCCTCCAGCATCAATATTTATAAAAGATGGTTTCCTTCCTTCCTTGCTTCCTTCCCTCCTTCCTTCCTTCCTTCCTTCCTTCCTAATTTATCTAAATATTAATCCCTTAACTCTTGATAATTCTAACACGTCCTCTATATTTCAGTCCATCATTAAGATGACTGGATGAATAAACGTGTTCGGCCGGATCACGTCAGACTCGTCAGGTGGAGGCCGGTGCGGCTGCGGGCTGTGGGCGGCGCACCGCTTCAGTCTGGCGGCTCCTCTTCAGTCAGTCAGTCGGTGTGGAGGAGAGCGGACGGAGCGGCGCACCGGGACCCGGATCTGTACTACACATTCACGGCAGCGAGACCACAAGCGACCGGCAGGCAGGAGCGGAGCAGCATGGAGCTGTGAGGGCTGCGGGGACCGACCGGGACCTGCTCCCCCTAAAAACACGTTGATTTGTTTATTTACCGCATATGAGAGCTTTTTTTTCCCCAACATGGAGACTCCAGGCTGCCGGCTGCTGCTGGCTGCATACTTCATCCTCTTTTACCAACAAGGTAAGACGCTATCACTCGTGTTTTTGTCCTCACTAGACACAGAAACACCTTAAATCTGCTCGTGTGTTCACATTTTATGGTTTTTCAACTCGCTGCGCCAACTTGAAGGCGATTGCGCAGCAGCTTCAGGTGAGCTGAGCAGCGAGCTCTGTGTGAAACGGACCGAGGAAGACTTCATGTGGTCTGTGTTTTTGTGCTTTTGTCAGAATTAAAGATATTTCGCTCTGTGTTTACGTCCAGAATCAGACCCGCGGTGCGTAACGCGCCGTGCGTCTTTGGACACATTCGAGGGGACGAGTCCAACGCGTTTCTTTCACGGTTAAGAAACCAAAGAGAAATTTTGTGATGTGACTGAGATATCATCCGTGTTCAGTGCTGATGATCCGCGTCACTGCTGTGGGATCACAGATTAAAACGTTTGAGGGGCGCGGGAGGGAGGAGGGGGGGCGCATATCAGCTCCAAACCGGAGCTGTCAAGCATGAAAGGAGACGTTTGGACACGGTAGGCTGGGTGGCTTATTAAGGGTGTCAGAGGCTCCATATCTGGCAACAACAACAGCAGTAATCCTATAATGCCTCTCAGAAACAGATAGTATCACTGCAGAAACTAGAATACATCAGCTTTCTCCCTCCCTGAAGCGTTTAACAGGACCGATGCAGTGCAGCAGGAGATAATGTGACTGTAAACACACTCAGGTGGAAACCAGGCTGTGACGTCTCTGTTGTGATTGTCAGGTTCTGTCTGCTGCAGAAAGTAAATGGGCTCGTTTTTTTATGTTTAAGTGGCGTCTGTTTGGACTGCGGCCGCTGCTCCAGCCGTCTGTTTGCACTAATGAGAGGATGCAGGTCTGAAATGAGGCACTGAGGAACTTGTGAAGATGTCTCCTGAGGACAACAGCAATCATCTTGTTTTCTTTTAAGATGTCTGAGACGTCCTGATGTCCATCTGATGCTCTCTGACCTGATGTTTCAGCACCAGCACGGATATTAAAACTGTGAAATGTCTTTTTCTTTAAAGGAGCAGTATGTAGTTTTGGTGGAAGTCATTTTCTAATCAGAGAGATGAAGATCTGACTGCTTAACAAACTAACCTATTAGACAAACTCTTCTCTGCTCTGTTTATGTGTGGCGGACCCTGCCACCTTTCTCTTCACACACTGTTCTGTGACCTTAGTTTCCTCTGAGCGCAGCTTGTTTATTCACTGATTCTGTCTTCGTATTATTACCTCATTAATAATAATCATAAATATTCAATTAATAATAAGAATTTAGTTTCCCAAACTAAAAAAGTGCCTCTTTAAAAAGGCTGAACTTCAACTAAAACATGAAACAGTTTGAAATGAGCAAAAAGAAACATTATTAAAATGATGCAATAATAATTAAAGCTTGAATCAGATTCTGTGAACTTCATGTTTCCTCTCAGTGACAAAACAAAACGTATTTGGATTTATCTTCATCACAGATCCAGATGAAACTCTGAATAAGAATCTAACAGCTCGTCAGCAGAGAGCTCAGTAAAGAGGCGCGTCCCCTCAGAGCTGCTGCTGTTGTTGTTGTTATTGTTGTTGTTGTTGTTGTTGTTTGTGATGTGTGGTGACAGGAAGTGAAAAGAATCTTGTTGCTGCTCTGTGCACGAACATCTC